>NW_027556098.1:98999027-99236578 GCF_003287225.1 Phascolarctos cinereus
TGAACATCTAGAATAGTACCTGTCACCTAGCAGATGCTTAATGAATATCGTGTGAATTGAATTAAATTTTCAAAGTATCTCAGGGATTTTCTGCATTAGTATGTGCCAAAGAAGGCTAATTCAACCATATTTAATGAAATCTTGCTAGTAAGTACTTGATGCCAAAGTATAAAACAAAGGGCACATTCCAGCCTCAATTTGAGGAAGATAGATTTAAAGAAACATTAAGCCAGCCATACTCTCATGAACCAAAATAATATTACTAAAATACAGACATGAAAAATATACAGATTTGCCTGTCCTCGTGGGTTATATAGAACGTGTATAGGCTCCTCCAAGCTTCCATGTGGTTAATAGAAAGCAGACAGAAAATATCTGTACGTATATAGGCTCCTCCAAGCTTCCATGTGGTTAATAGAAAGCAGACAGAAAATATCTGTACATTCTTTGAAGAACTCATTAGGAAGCACAAATATGAACATCCCCTACATCCTTATTATTATACTATAACTGTATCCTTGGACATCAAGCTCAGTTGATTAGAGCTTGATGCAAATGAGATTAATTTTTCTGCCATGGTTCTATTGCTATATGGACCAGTTAACTTCATTCTGTTCTCTAGCAGACCCTATCAAGGTAGTCAGTCATTTTGTAAGTGTAAGATAATGCTAACCTTGGGACAAGACATAAAAAAAAATCATGCTTATTTTAAAAAAAGCAAACATGTCCTAAATATGTCATTAATGTTTAAAAAACCCATAGTATCACAAGGGTGAGTAGACAGTCTCATTTATATAAGTATTGGTTGTCTGTAAAAGCATAGCATTTTTTTCTATGTATTACATTTCAGATTTTATTACAAGTAATCCTTAGCCACAGTTTGATTTCTGCTGGGTCCAATATTATTTCTTGTGCTTTATTCATCTCTAAACAAAATCAGTTGATCTAGGTCATGGCATTAGAGGTGGTAGAGATGTTAAAGATTACTTAGTCCAACCACCTCTTTTTCTTTTTCTTTTTAAATTTTTAGGCAATTGGGGTTAAGTGACTTGCCCAGGGTCACACAGCTAGTAAGTATCAAGTGTTTGGTCCCAGGAGGGATTTGAACTTAGGTCCTCCCGCCTCCAAGGCTGGTGCTCTATCCACTGCACAACCTAGCTGCCCCCAACCACCTCTTTTTCCAGATGAGGAAACTGAGTACAAGAGGTGTTAATCAACTTGCTCACATTTACACAAGTAGGTGCTTTAATGAGGAACTTCTTGATAGCAGATAACATGAAATGGAAGTAGATCCAGTTGGCCCAGTGGCATGACTTTCTTGAGTAGCATGTGAATAACAACCACAATACCTAACATTCATATAGCGCTCACGATGTGCCATGCACCGTGCTAACTTCTTTACAATTATTATCTCATTGGATTGTCACAACAATCGTGGAGGATAGGTACTATTCTTATCATCATTTTTGATGGGAAAACTGTGCTAAACAGAGATTAAGTGACTTTCCCAAGGTTACATACCTAGTAAGTGTCTGAGGCTGGATTTGAACTCCACTCTTTCTGACTCCAGGCACAGGGAATCCGCTGAGATGGAACTCACAATGGAGTCTCCCTCTTGACCTAGATGATCCTAATAGTAGCAGAGAAGATGAATAGATGAATAATGGAGATAACCCATTGCTAGAGTTAGTTTGAAAGTTGTGATGGGTGATAGTATAAAGGAGCAAGAAATACCAGGGTAGATGATAGTATATAGTTGGAAAGGTCAATTATAACGTCAATATTTGGGAAACTATTTTTATCCGTGATAACTTAGTCATATGTACTTTCTACGCCCAGCAATTTCGACATCTTTGAGATCGTGGTGCGATTATATAACATTATTGGGGTTTCAGAGAATGGACTTTTGTAGCAGTGAGCATCTTAGGGTCATCAAAAGCACTGCGCAATTTCCAAATGCAATCCAATTAAGGATCAAGAAAGCTATATTCTGGGTATGCTACTTAAGCAATTATTTATAGGAGAAAAAAAAAGCCCCAGTTACTTTAGGATTGGACACAGCTCTGAGTGTGTTGGAATTTAGAACTTCAAAAAAATAAGCACTTGGACTGGAGAGAAGGCAATACATTTCATAATTGGGTGACCAAACTCCCATAGAGTTTCATCAGTTGAGAACCTGACCTATTAAAAAATCGAAGTTTAGCATGAGATAGAATAAAAAATATCACCAGAAAAGGCACAGAAATAATAAGGCATATCCATCACTCCTTCCTGAATCTTTTTAGAGTAAAGAAAAATTTGCTCCACAAATGTGGTCCTGTTCAGCTGAACGATAAAATAAGAGAAAACATTTGATATGGTTTTTCACAAACTTGTAAATATAAATCAAATTGACCTGGATAATAACACAGCCACTTGAGCTGAAAACAAGCTTGGAAAATGCCAATAAAAATAGAGATATAATACAAATGGATCTAAAGGGTTTCCGATCAGGAAAAATTCAAGACAAAAAGAGAGAGAGAGCTCAAAGAATAACAGAAGAAGTGGTTAAAGAGCTAAGTGAAGCAAGAGGACAATAGACTTGAATTAGAGATGTGAAATCCCAGAAAAATGCTTCGGCCTATTACTAACTTTATTCTTTTGGCTCGTTTATTCAGGGTGATAGTTGAGTTCTTGAGTCCATCCAAATATCTAACTTTGGGTTAGAAAACTCCTTTTAATTTTGTTAAATCCTTGTTTGTCAGTTTGTATTCTCCCAAACTTATTTTGCAGATTCCTCCAATAAATCTGTCACAAGAACTAGGGAAGAGAATGTCAGGCTAGAGTGACAAGCCTTTCCTCAACTCTCATTATGCTCCTTGATTGCAAGAAAAACAAAGCTAGGTCAAGAAGAGAAAGCTAAATGAAGCAAACAGAGTTTATAGCTTTGTTCCACATTCCTGACTCTATTATGAATATCTGCCAGCAACCAAATTGCTGACTTTTGTGCTTAATTATGGCCAACATAAAACTTGCTGTTCTCTTCCCATTTATTAAAAGTGGTTGCTTTTGAATTATCCAAATTCCATTTTGATCATATTCCATCCCTCTTGGGTTAATATGTAAATGCTTTGAAACCTCCTCTCTCAAAATCTAGGGTGTATATCAAATTTTGTGCAATGTTCTTCTGATTTATCACAAACTCTAGGATTATACGGTCAGTTACTCTCAAAATTCCCATTATTTCTTCTGCAACAGATAGCTCCTTCTCTTTTGTGAAGTTCAGGATAGTCACTTCCCTCGTCACCTCCTCCATCTTTTGAAAAATGAAATTATCATCATGCAAGTCAAGAACCAAATCTTTTAGCTGCATTTTAGATGTTATCCAATAGAAGTAGACATAGTAAAAATATTTATTGACCATTTTATGTCTCATCATCCAGTTTATCTCTCAATGTCCAGGAGATATTGTTCTGTCTCCTAAAGTCTTACATTTCTGTCCAAAAGGTCTGTTGTATATCCTTATAACAAAAACACTTGTTTCCTCCTCCTACTGATTCTCAGTCAAATTATCTTCACCATGTTTCTTTTCTTTAGCTTTTAAATTTTTTACATGAATATATCTCCTTTATATCACATTGTAACCACCAAGAATCCTATGCATAAAGTCCGTGTCTGCTGTCCGGATAAGGATAAAAACTGAATCTGTAATTTCATTTGTATAGAGAACTGACCAATGGAGGAAACTCTACTAATGCAAATTGTTATCTTCTCTGAAACTTAGAATCTTAAAAAGTTGCCTAGAGCAGTGACAGGTTAAATAATTTTCCCAGGGTAATATGGCCAGAGTGTATCAGGAGTTAGACTGGAAACTCCAGGTCTTTCTGGCTCTAATTCTAGTTGTCTTTCCACTGTATCTTTTGGCCTTTTCACTACTATCAATTCTATTCAATTAAACAAACATTTATTATTCATCTTATATGCTCCAACATCTGTATGTTCTACTGGCCACAAAGACAAATATATCTATCATATCTTGAATATGTCTTGAATGATGGGAATAGGATTAGGAATGAACCTGTATTATCACTGCTATAATATAATTGGTATAGGAAACCTCCAAGTGAAGAAACTTCCTCTTCCAGTATACCTCTTTTCCAACTTGTACTCTTTGAGAATTGCCTAGAGAAGTGATATGATTTACCCAAGGTCACTTGATCATTATGTGTCAGAAGTCCCTGAACTCAGGTCTTCTTGGCTCTGAGGCCAGCTGTCTATCCATTATACCTTTCATTTATTTTGAAGCTATGACTGAAAGAGTAACTCCTTACCCCACTCACAGCTACTTAATATCATAGCCGTTATGTAGATAATTGATAGGTTCATAGGATTTAGCCATGGAAGGGACCTTAAAGGTCATCTCATTTAGCAGGTGAGTAATCTGAAGCTTAGAGCAGTTAAGTGATATGTCAGCTGTGAAGGAATCATGGGGGACGGGATATTGAGAAGCAACATAAGCACGCAAAGTCAGGCAGTCTGTTACTCAGAGGCAGGTTACTGTTTGCGTGGCTCCTCAGCCTGCAGATCTGTGGGCCCATATGATGATGTTGGTGGCTTGGGCACATATTGGGCTTGTACTGTAATCGAGAGTTCAGATCTTCTAGGTCTCTGTTCTTATATCTGATTGTTCTTCCTGGGTAGATTCACAGAGTCTGGATGGGAGAAGGACCTTCATTATCGTGTCCAGCTCTTCAGACCCCATTTGGGGTTTTCTTGGCAAAGACACTGGAGTGGTTTGTCATTTCTTTCTCCAGTTCATTTTACAGATGAGGAAACTGAGGCAAACAGGGTTAAATGACTTGCCCAGTCCAGGATCACACAGCTAGTAAGTGCCTGAGGCTAGATTTGAACTCAGGAAGGTAAGTCTTCCTGACTCCATGCCTGACATTCTATCTACCATGCCATCTAGTTGTCCAATGAGGGGGACCTTAGGAAAAGTCAATTGGTGGATGGTCTGAACCGTGATACCCTCTACCTGCCTCCTTTTCAACCACAAGGACACTGAGATTAGTAGTTTTCTAAACTTACCTATCTAGATTAGATGAAGTTTGATAAGTGATTGGTTTGCCAACGTTGTTTTCCCACCCTAAATATAGATGACCAAGCCAACTGCTGGGCACACAGGAACTTCCCAGCATATAGGCAGGTTAATCAGTGGTCAAACGTGGAGTCACTTATGTCAATTGGGGCCTATCAATAGGTCAATCCTCACATCAAGGTCATATAAACCTTATGCGACAGAGCTCATCCAGGTCCTCTGGATAAAAATTCAGTGTTCCTTCACTGCAACACAGTACCTCCTACTTAAAACCAAATGTGAAAAGTAGCGCTGTCAATCACTTTCCCTTTTCAGTCTCAGTAGTGAATAGCAATAGAACAGTTTCTCTAGCAACGAAGAATGCCACTATCTGGAATTGGGTTTGATCACATTGAGCTTTTCATATATGCATATGCTCAACTATGGAGGCTCATCTATAGCTATCTGTGTGACCAGATATCCAGTTAATTCTGTGACTGCCCCATGTATAAGTAAATAACCATGTAATCAAAATGCTTAAATGATAGCTATTGATGCAAGCTTAATTTTCTAAGTAGTCTCTACTTCATTACATTATGCTATTGAAGTATTATGTGTCTCTGTGAACCCTCTGGGGCTCGACTTCAGTAGCAATCTACCTGAATACTAGACAATACAATAGACAGGCCCTCTGATTTTTAAATGTCCTAAAAATAAAGTATGAATGATGGAGCATACTACTTCTCCTTCCTTCTTCCCTGTTCTCCATTTCCAACCAAGCTGACCTGGACTTCTGGCAGCACCTGAGTAAAACCTGTTTGATTCATAGCCTTTCCTGGAGTATTTCCTTTCTTTTACCTCTGAAAGATTTTACACACATTATACTTTCCCCATATGCTGCCCTTCACTCATTCACATTGTTGTTATTGTTCAGTCATTTCAGTCATGTCTGATTCTGATCACATTTGGGGTTTTCTTGGCAAAGATACTGGATTTATTTGCCATTTCCTTCTATGATGAGTGAAAAGTCTGAGAGACATAGTTTCTGGGTAATTAATAATCAATTTATTAAATATGGCTAGCAAATAAGTAATAAAATGAGGTCAGGAAACTCTAGGAAACCAAAGACCTCACCCCTGGAGAACACTGAATGCTTAAAAAAGCCTTTGGGAAAACAAAACAAAACAACAACAACAACAAACAACAACAAAAACAACAACAAAAAACCTTCACAGAACAAATCCCTTTAATAAAAGGATTTATTCTGTAAAACTTGGACTCAGTTAAAAGGCCACACCCAAGGACCTAGAGGACCACATGTAGCCTCTAGGTTGCAGGTTCTCCACTCTGATCCAGAGGATTTGAGCAATCTCCTCTATCAGCAATGTCCTTTAGAGACTGGCTGAATAACCTACAGTGGATGGTTTCTGAATGAGGAATCTTAATTTAATAACTGGTTATTAATGTAAGAGAGTAATAATCATTTCTTTCACTTCTCTAGCTCGTTTGATAGATGAGGAAACTGAGGTAAATAAGGTTAAGTGACTTGCCCAGGGACTTCTTGACTCCAGACTTGGTGATCTATTCACTGTGCCCTTTACTCATTCATAGGCTAATTAGTTCTAACAAGCATCTCTTTCACAAATGTAGGGAGGCTTAAAGCTCAGAAAGCATGTTAAAAGCCACATATAACAAAGAGAGGGATGTTGAATGAAGGGTGGAAGGAGAAGGAAGCATCTAACCACAGCACCAAATGGATTCTTTTTTTCCTTGTCTCCCGACTTCTCTTCTTTTTAACAATCAATCTTGGAGACTGAGGGAAAAACAAAAACAAAACTGCAATCCCTCAGATTTAGTGGTTTGTTTAAAGGGAGGCCATAACAATTATTGTGAAGAGCCGCAGGTTGCTAATCAAGAATTGGCAGACATCAAAGAAAGCTTTCTAACCCCAAGTCTGAAAGATCCTTGAAACATCAATGTTGACATCTTATATTTCCATTGCTCTTTACTGTCCTGACATTTTGTGATTTTCCCCCTTTCCCTCTTTGCCCTACTACAAAATAAAACAAAAGAAGAAATCTTCTCTCTCTCTCTCTCCCTCTCCCTCTCTCTCTCCCTCTCCTCTCCCTCTCCTCTCTCTCTCTCTCTCTCTCTCTCTCTCTCTCTCTCTCTTTCTCTGTCTGTCTCTCTCTTTCTCTTATTTTTGTTTCTTTTATAGCCAAAAAATTACTAGTTATGGCCGACAATAGTCACGTACTTTGTATTAAGGAAAAAGAAAGGAAATAACTTTAAATATCAACGAAAACAATTAAACTTGCTTCACAACTATTTGTATTTGGTGAATGAATTTCCACATATAAAATGACTGTTTGAACTTATTAGTCATACTCTCTGACTCCACATCGTTAGTTTTTCATGTGCATCCATTTCCATGCACTTTACTATTATAAAACCATAGGTTTGAAGTGTAATTAGATATAAAAACCAGTGCAATGAGCCTCTAAAGTCCCTGAAAGTTTCTCAAAAATCTCTTCCAGAATGTGCCTAAACATCTCTAAAGGTTGCCTCTGATGAAAACTGTTTTCCTTTGAAAACTACATTTAATATAAATAGACGTTTATTAAATTTGTTGTTGTTCAGTCGTATCAACTCTTTGTGACCACTTTTTTGTCTTCATTTTTTGTTATCAGAGATACTGAAATGGTTTGCCATTTCCTTCTCCAGCTTATTTTTACAGATGAGGAACCTGAGGCAAACAGGGTGTGACTTGTCCAGGGTCACATAGCTAGTAAGTATCTGAGGCCAGATTTAAACTCAGTTCTTCCTGACTCCAGGCCCCATCTTCTGTCTACTGTGCCACCTAGCTGCCCTATTAAATTTGTTGAATTAAATTCTATAATACTTTTACTTCATGGCCCTTACAGCCATATGTTCACAATCGTAAGTACAGCAAGTAGAATGCCTTATAAGGTAAACAGGACAATTATTATGCATATTTTCCATATTTTACAGATGAGGTAATTGAAGAACTGAGAACTTAAGTGACTTGCTCAATATCATACAGATAATAAATAGTGCCAGAACTCAAGTCCATATCTTTTAATTTACATGACCAGTGTTCTTACCACTATTTACTCAATTACTTGTATATTCTGGTTTAGCATGCATTTATGTTGTTTTATGCTGAATTTAATTGCAAACCTATGGTATTAAACTATTGTTAGTTACTTAAGTTTTAATGTGTGGACTTTGTGAAATTGAAAAATGATACTCTACTTTATTCTGTACTAATTATTGATCAAGAATTATATCTATTCACTGGACTCAGTACTTAGGAATTAGATTTAAAAGACAGTCTAATTACTTTACATTAAGGTCTATAAAATAATTTGACTTCTTAATATCAGTTTAACAACTTCTTTCTTCTTCTTCTTCTTCTTCTTTTTCTTCTTCTTCTTCTTCTTCTTCTTCTTCTTCTTCTTCTTCTTCTTCTTCTTCTTCTTCTTCTTCTTCTTCTTCTTCTTCTTCTTCTTCTTCTTCTTCTTCACTACAGCCTAGACTCTTCTCCAAATGAGAGGAAAGGAGGAATGAATCTTTGGAGTTAGAAGATGTTCTTCCTGTTCTGTCTTGAGTCACCAGTTGCTTAACACTAGACTTCCCAGAGAATGTTGCTTAACTCTATTTTCCTAAATCTTGGACATCCCCTTCTATAAGTCAGGCTAAATGTAAGCATAGCCTACACTTTTACCAACTGTATAAAAGATCACTTTGTCTACTTTAATGCATCCCTGGCTACTGAGGGGCTTTGGGATCTCACTTATTGGCAAATGCTAGCCTTGCTAATAAATGATCACACTTGAACTTTGTTTCTTATTTTCTTTTCATGGAAGATTTTTATCATGACAACTTGGAACCTAATTATGATTTATAGCATTATTTCTATAGCAAAATGGGTTTCAAGTTCCAGACTGCCCTCTTAAAGACAAACTTCTGGAATACAGTACGCTTGTAAATTGGGAATTAGCTGTACTGGGAAAGATTTGACGGACTAATACACATTTTCCAATTCTAGTTTTTCTTGAGTTGCAAAATATATCATACACAATATGCAGTTTATTTATTAATCAAGATTTCAGCAATATCAAGGATGTAGTGAAAGTAGATGGATGTCATATTTGTTTCTTCAAATAATCTCAAGAAAAGTCTATTTTTTAAACAAATTGGAATACTGGAAATTAAAAAAAATGTTTCAAGTAGGACAAGTAGTAGAGATATCTTTATAACAACAAAAAAATTTTTTAAAAATCCCTGAAATTCTGTATACTATGTATACAGTATTCCTACTGTAGCAAAGGAGGCTTGCTGTAATTCTATATTCTTAATAAAATTTGGTACAACTGCACTGTAGTGAGGTCCATTTTCCAAGCCAATATTTCTTAAATCTTTATGCTGATTTCATCTGCCTTCATCATTGTTCTGGCCCTCCATGTACAAAATCATTGGATGGAATATTAGAATATAATGTAGTAGAAAAAAGAAACTTGCCCAGAATCCCAGCAAATTCCAACAAATCTCAGCAAATCTCAGGAAAATTACTTGATCTCTTGGTCTCAGTTTCCTCATCTATAAATGGAAAAGATAGATTCAGTGTTCTGGCGTATACTTTCTTGTTCTAAATCTAATAATCATTTCATCCAATCCCCTTGTTTTGTAGACGAGGAAAATGAGACTGATGATATGCCCTAGAGGTTTAGATAAATGGGATAACATATGTAAAATGCTTTGCAAACATTAACATGCTAGGCAAATGCTAGCTGTTACTGTTATTATTACATAGATTGTCATTGTATTCTTACAACCTTGTGTGTGAGGTAGAAAATGTGGGTTATTTTTATCCCCATTTTACAGATAAAAAAAATCAAATCTAAACAGAGGTTTCATGACTTTCTTAAGGCTATATAGCAAGTAATCGGAAGAGTATGGTCTCAAAATTGTTGTAGGGAAGAATCAAACAAGTATTTATTGAGCATCTAGTATGTGCGTTGTGATTGGTGGGAGTACTAAGAAACATAAGATATAGATCTTGCCTTGGACAAATTTACAATTTATTGGAGAAGACAAGAAATACATAATGACTATGTTATTGTGGTTCAATCATGTCTGACTCTTTGTGACCCCATTTGGGGTTTTCTTGGCAGGGATACTGGAGTGATTTGTTATTTCCTACTCCAGCTCATTTTACAGATGAGGAAACTGAGGCAAATAGGGTTAAGTGGTTTGCCAAGGGTCACATAGCTAGTAAGTGTCTGAGTCCAGATTTGAACTCAGGAAGATGAATCTTCTTGATTTCCAGGCCCCACACTCTATCCACTGTGCCACCTAGCTGCCCTGATTATAGGAAAGGAAAAAAAAAAAAAACAGAAACAAAAGAACCAAAAAGCACTATGGATCAGGCATTTACTTTCTACATGAAACATATTTCATTAACATTTTTTTTTAATACCACAAAAGTCTTACTCTAGTATTTCATTCTATAGTGGGTTGACTTATGGGTCTTGATGGCTACGATTAAATTAACCTGGACGCTACAATAAGAATGAGAAGCAGTAAGTGAACAGTTCAAGTGCTACTTTAGCTTATTTGTACCTAGTTATTCGCATGCTACCTCACCCATCAGACTGTGAGTTCCTCAATGGCAGGACGAGTCTTTTTCCTTTCTGTGTATTTCAAGAGCAAGCACAGTGACTGGTATACAGTAAGAATTTAATAAATGCTTACTGACTGGAGTAGATTAAGAAAAATATAACTTTATAAATATAAGAGAGGAGTGGTATTGTTCTCAACATCATGAACATCAGTTCATTTGTATCTATAAAAGACAGATCTGTTATCTCTATAAGATAATAAATTGGAATTTTAGTGGACTATAAACTCACTAGGATTGAATGGTGTGATGTCACCTACCAAAAGTTAATGTGGCACTAGTTTGAGTTCAAAACAAAGTATAGTATTTAATTCTAGAGAAGTTATAGTACCTCTGTCTGGTTAGACCACATGTAGAGGGTGGTGTTTGTGGAGGGTGTCCCATTAGCAGAAAATGCTTTGGTAAACTAGAACATGTCCAGTGAGGGGCACCAAGTCTAGGAAAGGACCTTGAGATTATGCCATAGGAGAATTTGTTTAAAGAGCCAAGAATGTTTGACATAAAAAATAAAAAGGTACAATTGTAGCAGGCTTCAAGTAATTGAATAGCTATCATTTTGAAGAAGAACGAGACTTATTCTGCTTGGTCTCTTTGAACAGAAATTGGTGCAGTGGATATCCTAATGTACTGGGGGAAAAGTCCTAAGAATTCAATCTATCCAAAATAGAATGGTTTGCTTTGGGAGAAGAAGGTTCTGCCTTACTGTAGGTTTACAGGAAAAGGCTGGGTGAGAACTTGGGGATATACCAGAGAGGTGTACTCATAGGCGTCTCTGGTGCCCTCCAAATCTGAAATCTCTTTCAACTTACTGTGAAACCCTTTAATCACTATGGAGATATGAGTTACTATGGTTACTTGGCTGTTGGTTCCTGCTTTAAACTGGTCAAAGACCAGATGTACCACCTTAAGAAACATGTCCTTAGCCTTAAGGAGAAATGAAACTTGAAAGGCTGAATTCAAATTATTGCTTATTCCTGGCCAGCAGTTAAAGAAAGTTAAAATATTTTTTCTTTTGATTTTTTTTCTTTTAAGAGACAATTTACCTGGCCTTTGAGAGTTTGAAGAGTTCACTCTTAGGCCGACAGTTGACATATAGCTGATTACAAGTTCCTCAAAGCAACAGAAGTGCTGGTGAAAACTAACGCATTGCATGCAAACGATCTTATATCCAAGTTTATTACAGCTGAGGGCCTAGTCCAGGACACAAACACTTAAAGTTCAATATAAAATGTTCATTCACAGTAGCATATGATTAAACCAGCCAGTTCAGGCTGTGAATTAATTCCTTTGGAAAGACACAACTTACACTCTTCTAAGTCAAAGGTGTTCTCTCTTCATCTATGTTTTTATTTATTTAGTTCTTTGTTTTTTTTTTTTTTAAATCCAGCTGTCATATTATAGAAAGGGAAAAAAACCCCAGAAAAAAGCTACCTCCAGCTGGGGACAGACATAATGCTCTTAAACAAAACTACCTAAATGGAAATTCAACCTTTCAAAGAGAGTAAATTGAGGAGCTGATCTTTTTTTTTTTTTTCATTTTAAAGGGCACCTCCCCGTCCCCAACTCTCAAGGTGTGTCTCTAGAGGAAGCTATTCCAGGCTTAGGTTACTCTATCAGTGCACATCCACTAAAACTATAAACCTACATTAATGTGTCTGCCTTTAATAATCAGGCAGAGGATACAATTACAAAGCAAAAAAAATTAATGAAAAGGCATAGTAAGAAAAGTTCTAATAAAATCCATCTCCTATGTATCGGAAGAGTGGGGTGTTCATAGGGACCATATATACAAAAGCACACCACTGGAAACTCGCGTAATCGGGAGACATGAAAAGTCACCCAGAAAGGGAACATATGTGGCAATAATAATAATAATAATAATAATAATGATCACTGACATTTAGATAGTACCTCCTATGTGCCTGATACTGTGCTAAGCACTCTAAAACATTGTCTCATTTGATCCTCACAAGAATCTTATGTGTAGGGGTTATTATTATCCCCATTTTACTGATAAGGAAACTGAGGCAAACAGATTAAGTGACTTGCTCAGTGTCACAGAGCTGGAACTTAGGTCTTTCTCACTCCACCTCTAGCGTTCTATCTGGTGCACCACCATGTATGTCTCTTGCTGTAATGATGCTGGTGTCTTCTGGTGGTTGCATCATACTACCTCAGCAAGACTGCTCCTCTCTGGTCTCCTTGTGGTTGTTATTGTTCAATCATTTTCAGTCCTGTCCAATACTTCATGACCCCATTTAGGTTTTCCTTGGCAAAGACTCTGGATTGGTTTGCCATTTCCTTTTCCTCATTTTACGGATGAGAAAAGTGAGGCAAACAGGGTCAAGTGACTTGCCCAGGGTCATACAGCTAATAAGTGTCTGAGGTCACATTTGAACTCATATCTTTGTGCCTCCAGGCCTGGAGCTTTATCCACTGTGCCCCCACAAAATGCGTAGTCTCTGCTGGTCACTTCTCTGCTGGGCTCTGCCACTGGGCAGGTGGATAGGAGTTTCTCTGCTTCCAATTTTCAATTTCAGCCAAAGTCTTTGATTATAATACTATTCTTTCTTATGAGGTGAGGAGGCTCTGCCATGCTTTTGTCCTTCAAAGCAAAGTTTTTTTTTTTAATAACCCCTTTAGAAAAAGCCACATTCCTACAAAAGCCTTGGGGTTGAGCTTTTCTTTTTCTTTCCTTTTTGGCAGCAATTGGGGTTAAGTGACTTGCCCAGGGTCACACAGCTAGAGCTTTTTTTCTTGAGGAGTGACCAGTCTTATTCCCTTCAATCTTGGCTTTAGGATTCTCATCTCAAACTAAAGATTACTTTCTAGAATGCCAAACCACTTGGAAGAAAGCTTTCAGACCCTCCTAGCTAAGGAGTTAGTACCCTAAGGCTTAACTCTGTCTTTTTAAACTTAATTTCCTGGTTATTGGGCTTAGGTTTCAGTTGTTGACCTCACTTTAGTTTAAGGTGGGCATTCTGTATAACTTCCAATTTTAGTCTCAAAAGGCTAGAGTACACCTGATATCATCCATGTAAGAGTACTCACCTAACTCTGCTAAGGGCTTTGGGCTCCTGGGATCCTGAGAGTTACACACAGCTGGTGACATAGTGAATAAAGTGCTGGGCCTAAAGTTATGAAGATCTGAGTTTAAATTCAGCCTCAGACTATTACTAGCTGTATGACCTTGGGCAACTCACTTAACCTCCCTCTGCTTTAGTTTCCTCAACTATAAAATTGGGATCATAATAGCATCTACTTCCCAGGGACATTATAAAGATAAAATAAAATACTATATAAAATAAAATGACATTTGTAGAAAGTGCTTACCACGGTGCCATGACAGGTAGTAGGTACTATATGAATGCTTATTTCCTTTCTGCTTTCTCAACTCCAAATCTTTTGGAATCTCAATATATACAAATGGATGTGGTAAAGACACAAAGACCAAATCCAGAGTTCAAGGTCATTGTTCTCTTACCTGTCTAGGCTCATTCTTTCATATACTTGTGGAGCCGACTAAAACATGAAACTTGAAATAACTGAGTGGATGGAGTACAGTAACTGATGGAGCACTAGCCTTAGAGGGAAGAATATCCATACCAATGTAACAATGTAATCCCACTTTGAGGAAGGATAGCACATTTTTTTTTCTTTTCTTTTTTATTATCATGTTTTTTTTTTAAATAATTTATTTTTACTTTTCAACACTCACTTCCATAAGCTTTTGAGTTTTAAATTTTCTTCCCCTCCCTTCCCAACTCCCTCCCCAAGATGGTGTGCAATCTAATATAGGCTCTACATAAACGTTCCTGTTAAACATATTTTCACACTAGTCATGCTGTAAAGAAGAATTAGAACCAATGGGAGGAACCACAAGAAAGAAGAAACAAAAAGAGCAAATAATATGCTTCAATCTGCATTTAGATTCTGTAGTTCTTTCTCTGGATGTGGATAGCATTTTCCATCTTGAGACTTTTGGAGATGTCTTACATCCTTGCATTGCTGAGAAGAGCTAAGTCTATCAAAGTTAGTCATTGCACAATGTGTCTGGTACTGTGCACAACGTTCTCCTGGCTGTGCTCACTTCACTGAGCATCAGTCCATACAAGCCTTTTCAGGTTTTTCTGAAGTCTGCTGGCATATCATTTCTTATAGCACAATAGTATTCCATTACATTCATATAACACAACTTGTTCAGCCATTCTCCAATTGACGGGCATTTTCTCAACTTCCAATTCTTTGCCACCACAGAAAGAGCTGCTATAAATACTTTTGTACATGTGGATCCTTTTCTCATTTTTATGATTTCTTTGTGATATAGACATAGAAGTGCTATTAACTGGGTCAAAGGTTATGCACATTTTTATAGACCTTTGTGCATAGTTCAAATTGCTCTACAGAATGGATGGATCAGTTCACAACTCCACCAACAACGCATTAGTGTTCCAATTTTCCCACATCTTCTCCAACATTTATCATTTTTCTGTTTTGTCATGTTGGCCAATCTGATAGGTATGATGTGGTACCTCAAAGTTGTTTTGATTTGCATTTCTCTAATCAATAGTGATTTAGAGAATTTTTTCATATGACTACAGACAGCTCTAATTTCTTCATCTGAAAATTGCCTGCTCATATCCTTTGACCATTTCTCAATTGGGAAATGACTTGTATTCTTATAAATTTGACACAGTTCTATATATAGTTTCAAAATGAGGCCTTTATCAAAGACACTGGCTGTAAAAATTGTTTCCCAGCTTTCTGCTTTCCTTCTAATCTTGTTTCATTGGCTTTGGTTTGTGCAAAAACTTTTCAATTTAATGTAATCAAAATTATCCATTTTGCATTTCATAGTCCTCTCTATCCTTTGTTTGGTCATAACTTCTTCTGTTCTCCATAAAGCAGACAGGTAAACTATTCCTTGCTCTCCCAGTTTGCTGATAGTATTAGCCTTTATATCTAAATCATGTACCCATTTTGACTTCATCTTGGTATATAGTGTAATATTTTGGTCTATGCCTAGTTTCTGCCGTACTATTTTTGAGTTTTCCCGGTTTTTGTGAAATAGTGAGTTCTTATCGCAGAAGCTGGGGTCTTTGGGTTTATCAAATAGTAGATTACTATAGTCATTTATTACTATGTCTTGCACACCTAAACTATTCCACTGATCCACTACTCTATTTCTTAGCCAGTACCAAGCAGTTTTGATGATTGCTGCTGTATAATACAATTTAATATCTGGTATGGCTAGGCCACCTTTCCTAGCATTTCTTTTCATTAGTTTCTTTGATATTCTGGACCTTTGTTCTTCTAGATGAATTTTGTTATTATTTTTTCTAGTTCTACAAAATAATTTTTGATAGTTTGATTGGTATGGTACTGAATAATTAAATTAATTTAGGTAGAATTGTCATTTCATTATATTAGCTCAGCCTACCCATGAGCAACTGAAGTTTTTCCAATTACTTAGATTTGACTTTATCATGGGGTTTTTTAAACAAAGAGATTCACAAAATGAACTTCCTTTGTTACTAAAAGCCTCATTTAAAAACTTTTGGTTAATTATCCAACAGGTAAGAAAAATGAGAGTTGTGGCTAATGGCTTTTAGCTTTCTAGTATGGAGTGTTTTAAATGTCCTGCTGATCAGAAGGGTACAGAGCTATTCATTCTCTGAAGATGGAATCTAGTCATGAGCCACTCCACAACTTATGTCTTCCTATCCCAATGCAGTTTTTAAAGTAATATTACCTTTCAATTTCAAGATATCATTTGTATTTTATGACGGTCAATACTTTAATTAAATATTCATAGGATCATAGATCTGGGGTTGGAAGGGACTTCAGAAACCATCCAAGTAGAGGTTTTTAACCTGGGATTTAGCTTTTGGTTCCAAATATTTTGATAACTATTTCAATATGATTTTTTTTTGTTTTCTTATGTATTTTATTTTATACATTTTAGAGGGCTTTTTTTTTTTTTTGCTTTGTAAGCCAGTTAGAAGAAGGCACACCTATATCGATCAATATTTTCCCTTGTTATCTTGTAAGTTACTATAAAAGAGCCTGTTAACCCTCACTTGGAGACTTTGGTCATTGAGAGGCCACTGGCCCCATTTATTGTCAATTACTAGCCTTGCTGATAAATTGATTGTGCTTGGGGAAAAATAGCATTCCGTGAAGGTGTCCATAGGCTTCACCAGCCAACCAGAGGAATCCATGACATGAAAAAGGTTAAGAATTTGTAAGAGCCCAAACCCTTAATTTTATATATGAGTAAACTCAGAGAGGCCAAGCCACATGCCAAGTGGGCATCAAAAGCAGAATTTGAATGGAGGTCTTTGGCCAAGGCTTTTTCCACTTGCCTCCAATAAAATTCTCACCTCATTGCTTGGATAAATCTTCTAAGAAAACAGGTCAAAACCCATCTATGCCTGCTATTCCTCCCACAAATTCACCATAGTAGGTCTATCCACCATGCTGTGGACCTTCCTCGATTTTTCTTGACTTTTCAAATATACCAGTGGAGCATAGAGAATAAACAGGCTGAGTTATTCCTCAATCTTGCCCTATGCCCAGCACATTTTTTTGACCTTGCACTTCTGTATACTATTTCTTCTTACTGATTTCTTGCTTGTATTATATCCTACTCACACTCACCAGTACTGTGCTTGTTATTGCTAAGTATTTTGCCCAAACTAATCATTTTCCTTTATATATGTGATTTTTAAACATTTGATGCATTTTTAAAAGCAAACTTCATTTCGACTTGGCATCAAAATGTTTCCCATGTTAGTAAAGCTACAATTTCATAAGGTAAGTCAATGGGAGAATGTAGCTTTATTTATGGGCAACTTTAGAGGGATATAACTGTTATGTACAATTATATGTTGGTAATATGTTTTAATGGGTCAGGTACACATTATGATCTTATCAAATAATTTTCTATCACCATCATGTAGCAGGAGAGCTTGGTCATATATTTGACTGTCACAATAATTGGCTGTTAATACAGCCCTCTGTAATTCACTTTCAGCTGATGGACATCTAATTACTAGATAGAAGAGCAAATAATGGTTAAGAATCCATCAATTGGTGATGAGAAATGATTATTCTTTAGCAAACTCTCAGAAATATCCCCAGGAGGTTCATAATATCATATTATACCCTTGGATCTGCATACAATGGGACTGATAGGGGTTTTATAGCATTGTGTAATCTCCCCAGTCATTTTTATGAGATACCTTAGACTGGGCAGGTCATATAACCGACTTCCCTGATGAGCTGCTGTCAGTGTAAGCTTATGGATGTGCATGTATATACATGTGGGTATGCTTGTGCATGTTTGTATTTTTTCTTTTTTTCTGTTCTAGACTTAAATACCAAAAAAAGAGTGTTTTCATATTTACAGCAGAACACAAAAGAGAGATTCAGTTTCATATAGAATCCTATTTCACATGGTTTGTTTTTTATAAAAAAGTTATACATGTGTATATATGTATATATATACATATGTGCATATATATATATATATATGTACAAATATGTATATATAATTTCAACAGGTTACTTTCAAAATGGTCTCAGCTTGTCTGTGTTTCCTTCTGAATTTCTTTCTATTCTCTGTGTGTTTTTAAAATGAAATTAATATTTTATTTTTTCCCAATTACGTGTAAAAATACTTTTTAATATTCATTTTTAGAAAGTTTGAGTTCCAAATTCTCTCCCCTCCCCAACCCTCTTGAGAAGGCAAGCAATTTGCTATAGGTTATAATGTGTGCACATTTATAAATAAAAATACCAGAATATAAACCATGAGTCCCATTTTCATTCCTCTCATCTTTGGAAGCTTCAGTTTTATGTTCTTTAAATAAATTTTGGAGTCCAGGTGAGTAGGTAGGGAGTGGTTACTGCATGGACACATTAGGTCTGCCTGCAACAACTTACTGATTTCTGTTTCTTCTTGCTTGCAACTTAATATGGTAGGTGATTAGGTTCTTGGATTATTTCATTGTTTGTCTCTCTTTCTTTCCAGTTCCAATCCTGCTCTTAGGTAAGGTTAGAACAGCTGGAGTCTAACAGAAGGTAGGCACTTCATAAATGTCTCTCGAATTGAGTTGAATTGAACAGTTTGAACTGAGGGTAAAAATATTTCCACAGAGTAATATTTTTTCCTTGAAATTTCCTTTGACAGAATACTATAAGATATAGAGGCAGTCAGGTGTACTGCAAAGAATGCTAACTCTGGAATCCGAGGGACTATGTTCAAATCCCAACTCTGCTGCTGACTGTGTGACTTGGGCAAATGCCACTTCCCCTTCTCTGGACCTCAGTTTTCTCATCTGAGAAATGGGGGGGGCTCAATGATATGACTTCTAAAGTCATTTCCAGTTCTAAATCTCTGGTCTGATATTATTATAGGTCTATTGCTGTATGCCTAATCAAGATATATTACCTTTGTAGGTTCCAGTTTTCTCATTTTTAAATGAAAGGGTTGGATTAGGTCTTTTCCAAGGTCCTTTACTGCTCTAAATCAACTTTCCAATGATCCTGTATCATGATGGATTTGCAACTAATCAGCATTACGGCTGGACGATTAGCTTCAATTCTGAGCCTCAGTTTCTTCATATGTAAAATGAGACAATGGATCTGGTTGAGCTCTAAGGTCCTTTGCCACTGTAGGTTTTTCAGGCTGACTTTTTTCCTTTTTTTTTTTTTGTAATAGAATGCATACAACAGTGGGCACACAACTATTCGTTGATTTGATTTGGATTGAGGTGCTTTCTTGATTTTCACAAGCACCCAGGGGCCTAGACAGCCAATGGATTTCTTATGCACTCTGAGCAACAATCAAATGGGAATACAGATGGTTCTCTCTATGTGTCTGCTGTAGTGCTGACAAGATGGAGTTTTACTTCCTGCCATTGGCTTTTGGAGGGATTTAATTAAACCCCTAACCTTCCTGGCAGTCTCTTTGCTCTTCTCTATCTCTGTTCCATAAAGAGGATCAATTGTCCCTTTGGAAAGAGTTGTTTTTCTCCCTAGAAATGTAATCATTTTTAACCCAAAGAAACTCCAGCGCACTGGAATTTAATCTGACAAGACGACCAAGGGAGAAAGTTTTTAAGAAAATCATAAATTGTTCAGATATTTTTTTTTTCAAGTTGATTGTTTTGGTGGTTAATTGAGTTAACCATTACCTACAATCTTTGATGCTGTATGTTCTGCTCTGTACTTTGTCTAATTCAATTTGGACAGTTGTGAAAGGAAAGCTTATAATGCTTTGGCATTAATGTTTTAATTTTAATAATTTTTAGTATTTCTTTTTTAACTTTTAACTTTTA
The DNA here is from genome assembly GCF_003287225.1 of Phascolarctos cinereus. NCBI lineage: Eukaryota > Metazoa > Chordata > Mammalia > Diprotodontia > Phascolarctidae > Phascolarctos > Phascolarctos cinereus. The sequence goes on from NW_027556098.1 coordinate 99,019,132, forward strand.
TTTTTTTTTAATTTTTAGCATTTCTTGATCATGTCTATACACACATCAGAAAACTTTAAAAAATTATGTTGGCCAGCACTAACAATGACATTTTAAAGGTTTTTTTTTTTAAATTAATCTCCTCCCCTAATTTCCTATTGTTGACGAGGATACCTCCATTTTCCTAGTCATCCAGGCCCATGACCTCAGTATCATCTTCAGGTTCTCCTACTTACCCCACATAATCTAATCGATTATTAAATCTTGCTGTTTCACAGCAATATTCATATATTTAAATATATGAATACACATATATGTACATATGTATATATACAATAGCACAAGTATGGGTATATATGTATGAATGGATGTTATGCAATGCATAATGTACACATGTGTGTATATATGTGCATAATACAAACATATAGGCAGGTGTGTGCACATATGTAACGTCTATATACATGTATACATGTGTGTACCTGTATATTTATATATGCATGTATTCATATGTAGCGTATGCATGCACACACACACACGTCTATATGTGTATACTGCAAAAATATAGGTATGTGTATGCATGCATACACACAGACACACCACATGTGAATATGTGATTGTAAAGGTACAAATGGCAAGGCTTAACAATGATTTAGATATGTAGAAGCTGAGATCCTGGGGTGGAGGAGATGGAGATATCTTGGATAATATACATGCAGGCAGGCAGGCATACACATATATGCACACATATATACATGTGTATGTGTGTTATATTGTATGTTATTGTGTCTAATACATGTCTATGATATATAATACACACATGTTACATGCGCACATATATATTCGTTTCTCTCCACTCCCAGGGCCACTATCCTCGCATTGATCCTTATCACATTACCACCTATACTGCTGCAATAGCCTTCTAATTAGTTTTCCATCAGACATTTAAACTTCTTCAAAACCTGATCCCTTCCTAGCTTTCCAGGCTTCATATAATTTACTCCCCTTCCACATACACAATGATCCAGTCAGACTCATCTTTTGCCATTCCTAGCATGTGGTGTTCCAACTCCCATCCCCATATCTTTGCCCAGGCTGTCTCCCATGTCTTCACCTTTCTCCTTCCCCACCTCTGCCTCTGAGAATCCCTGGCTTCCTTCCAAACTCATCTCAAATGCCACTTCTTTCTTGAGGACTTTTCTGGCCCCTGCGGCTGCTATTACATTTTTGTCTGAGATGACACCTCATGTATTCTGTAGATATCTTATCTGCACTTGGTTATTTCCATGCTTGTCTCCCCCATTAGAATGTGACCTCCTTGAGGACATGGGATGTTCCTGCCTTTCTGTGAATCCCCAGCCCTCAGCACAGACCCCAGCACATAACAAGCAATTCATAGATGCTTGATGATGGTGATGAGTCTGTAGAATGAAGGGGTTGAATATATAACCTCTATGGTCTTTTCTAACTTTTAATCTGTGGCCTCATGAAAAGTAACTACCACGGCTGTTTAATTTCTTTTTTATTGTTACGATTATTGGTTTTGAAGGTCTGGAGGATTGATATTTGCTACTGTAAGTATATGAGGTTTAAGGGAGAACACTCTTAGCAATCTAGTTCATATTTCAGGCGTCAGGTTGCTTTAGAGCCTGGAAATACCAAAAGAGATGATTCAGCTTCTGTTGTTAGTTATGACATTTGTCTTTTTTACAGACTGTGTGTATGTCTCCCTATTTCTCTCAGCCTCTATGCCCGGCAAAAAAAAAAAAAAATCATGGTACAGAAGAGAACAGAAGAAAACTTAGAAGGAAGCACAGAAAAGCTGGGTAGCTTTGAAAACAATGTGTAGTATTTATTACGTAGGTTTTTTTAAAAAAAGTAAACAGTTTTAAATAGAAATTTATTGTTTTATATTACATCCTCTCTTTATGTTTTGCTGTGTATGTGGGAATAGTCTTCCGCCCCCTTTTTTATTTTGTATTGAAGTTTAAAATAAATTAAAAAAAATTGGAAGAGATATATTTCATCTCTAATCTCTAGGCCTTTGTATAGGCTGTCCTCCTTACCTGGAGGATTCTGACTCAGAGAATCCAGAGCCTCCTATAAAGTTCAGTTCAGGTGTTAGCTCCTGTAGGAAGACTATCTTGCTTCTGCTTGTTGCTAATGTCTTCTCTCCTTGGAAATTTGTACCTAATTTGTGTTTTCTTTCCTGCGTGCACATTTTCCTCCAGTAGAATACAAATTCTTTAAGGGAAGAGACTACGAACTCTTTGTGTCCCTGAGACCTAGTACAGTGACTAACACGTTAAGATTTGATGACAATGAATAAATTAATGACTCAACAGTTTTGGTCCTAACAATACATGCATAACAATTTGGTCCTAACACTTTTTCCAGTATGATGCATAGTTTAAATGAACACCCCTGGGTTTTTAATGAGCGCTTTATCATAATGGCACGAAACTTTGGAGTTACATTTGTGACTTAATCAGCAAAAACATTCATGCCTTTTCTTCTCAGTATATTGCTCCTAAATGAAGCCGCTGGAGGTACATTTAATACACACAGGAAGAGAGACTGCACAAAATAGGGCACTGTCCTGAAAGAATGAATGCACTTCCAAAACTGGGGAAAACATCTTTCTAATTCTCAAAATTAGGCCAAACATTTAAGTTGTAAATTTTGGCTACTTCTAAATGTGCAACATATTTACTATTTCATATTGATTTCTTCACCTTCTAAGTCCTTCTTTTGTAGCACTTATAGTCTGTCTGTTATTACATTTATTCTTATCTTATTCTTTATAGTAAAATATCAGTTCCTTGATAGCAAGTACTATATATTACTTAATTTTGCAACCATCATAGCATTTTCCTTAATTCCTTGAATAGAGTAATGCTGAATAACTATTTGTGGGACTGAACTGTCAATAGTCAGGGGAGTGAAAGGCAATAACTTCATTGGTCTAGAAAACTCCCCATGTCGGAAACTCACTCCACTAATGCCGATCAACATTACATCTGAAACTTAGTCTTAGAGTGGTCCTCAAGGGTGATGAGAGTGACTTGTGCAAGGCCACACATCCACTAAGTGTCAGAGGTAGGATTTGAACACTGATTTTTCTGACTTCAGGGTGTCTCTTAGGCCACTTGCAGTGGCCTATAAGTCTGAATGGAATTTGAGAAATAAAATTATCCTATAATATAATAAAAATAATGAAAAGGTTGGTGTGGATTTAAGAAGTAGGTAATGGCAAACTCAAGGATACCTGGGCTTTCAAGGGCTCACTGGAGTTGCAGAGTCTGTCTGGGAAGTCACTAGCCATGAAGCCTTAAGGTGTCCCATTGTAGACTGATGTTCCCTCAGCTTATAGTGTTTCACACCAAGAAAGCGAGCAGATAATCAAACACTGATATGGGCAGACAGGACGACATTTGTCAGTTAAAAGCCTCTTTGGGAATTTGGAATCAAACCTTGAGAAGGAAGAATAAACCTGAGTCACCAACCTAAGACTTTGGTCTGAGGGGAAATATCAAGATCAACAGGTCAGAAGTGAGTATGCAACAAGATGAAACTGAGATCCTGGGTGCCACAGCATCCCAGAGAAAGTTGATGCTGACATAAGAAATATGGGACAGTGGTGGATCTTCCACTGGTGGTGTAGTCAGGAAGATCTGGATTCAAATTGCTCTTCAGATACTTATTAGCAATATGAGCATGGACAAGTTACTTAAACTCTCTATGACTCAGTTTCCTCCTCTGCTGTAGACTTGATGGCCTTTAAAGTTCCTTTCATCAAAGTCTGTGATCCCACAAGACCTATGGGGGGTTGGAGATACACATATTTGAAAGCTCTGAGAAATTTCTGTGGCCCTGTTTTTTTTTTTAAATAAATTTTTTTTTTAACATACTTTTCTTTTTAAATTGAGCTCCAAATTTTCTCCCTCCCTCCCATCCCTCCACCACCCACTGTGAAGGTAAGCAAAATGATATCCGTTATACATGAGAAATAATGTAAAACATGTTTACATATTGGCCATGTTACAAAAAAAAGTGAAAAATTATATTTCAATTCGCGCTTAGAGTTCATCTGTTCTCTCTCTAGAGGTGGGACCTCAGAGGGTTTTAATTTGTTTTTTCAAATCAATAATGATTTAGAGCACTTTTCATGTGACTACAGATAACTTTAATTTCTTTGTCTGAAAACTACCTGCTCATATTCTTTGACCATTTATCAATTTGGGAGTGGCTCTTATTTTTATAAATTTGACTCAGTTCCCAACATATTTGAGAAATTAGACCTTTATTAGAGAAACTTGCTGTAGAAATTTTTGATAATACTTCCTTGCCTATGGTATCTTTCAGCAAAATGTAATTTCCCTGATTAAAATTTTAATTATGTCTAGTTTTACTTTTGCTTTCTCTGCGATCATGATGGCTACTCCTACCTTTTTTTTTTTTAACTCCAGTAGAAGCATAATAGATTCTGCTCCAGATCTTTATTTTAACTCTGTGTGTTCTTCTGTTTCAAGAGGGTCTCTTGTAAACAATATATTTTGGATTCTGGTTTTTAATCCATTCTGCTACCTGCTTCCTTTTTATAGGTGAGCTCATCCCATTCACATTCACAGTTACGATTTACCAACTGTGAATTTCCCTCCATCATATTTTCCTCTATTTATCCTTCTCTGTCTCTCTCTCCTATCCCTTCTCAAAAATCTGTTTTGCTCCTGACCACTGCTTCCCTTAATCCTTTTTGATCCCCCTCCCTCAATATGTCTTGACCCTTTCCCATTCTGTTTTCCTATTGGGTAAGATAGATTTCTATACCCAACAGTGTTTATATGTGTACTTTCTTCTTTGAACATACTCCGGTGAGAGTGAGGTTCAAGTTTTACCTGAAATCCCCCCATTTCCCCTTCCACTATAAAAAAATTCTTCTTTGTGTGCCTTTTTTACATGAGAAATATTCCCCTGTTCTACATACTTTCAGATACAAGACTCAAGAGAAGCATGAAGAGGTAAACAGGAAAGAGAAATCATAAGGGACTTATTAAGGCTGAACTGTTTACATTCCTACATGGAAAGATGATATTTGTAACTCTTAAGACCTTTGTCAGTATGAGGGTAGTTGAAGGGGGAAAACATATATATATATATATATATATATATATATATATAATACGCATATATATGTATGTATAAATAGATTGATAGATAGAGGGCAAGGGTGAGTTGAAGGTGAATGGGGGATATATAGAGAATAAAATTAAGGGGTGAGAAAGTATTATACTGGGAGAAAGAGAAAGGGAGAGGTAGAATGGGGTAAATTATCTCACATAAAACAGAGAAGGAAAGGCTCTTACAGTGGAGGGGAAGTGGGGGAAGGTGAGAGGGAATGAGTGAATCTTATTCTCGTCAGATTTGGCTTAAGGAGGGAATAACATACACAATCAACTGAGTATGGAAAGCTATCTTACCCTATAGGAAAATAGGGGCAAAGGGGATAAGACAGAGGGGGGAAGATAGATGCTTATTCCTTCTCCCTTCTTCCTACTGCAGCTAATTAGTTCTAGGCTATGATATCTGGCTAATCTTTTATGGATTAAATTAAATTAATTAGTTTCAAAAATTAAAATTAAGCCTTTATATTTTAGACTACAAAATTTTTTCATTAGAGAGAATTTTGGACTCAATTTTTATTGTTTTATTTTGCCAGGTAGAATTAGTTTCTATGATGAAACACAGATATTGTTTGCTGTTTCTCTTATAAAATAACAGTTCCACAATGAAGCTTAGTATATTCTGATTTTATTTATTCTACCATGAAACCAAAATGGGTGAAACTATTAGCCAGTTTTATCTATCAACTGTGAATTTGTGTTTTCTTATCCCTTTGTTTTTCTTTGGAGTTTTTTTTTTTGAAATCTCATTTATGTCCATGTAGTAAAATTGCTTGATTTGTTTAAAGCATAGTGCTAATAAGTCTTAGATTTGAATACAATTTGGATCAGTTTACATCATAACTGTAATACTTCAAACGCCACATGGTAAAAAACAAAACAAAACAGAAAACAAGCAAAACAAACAAACAAAAAACCCTCTCTTCCAGGATCACAGTGTCTGGGCTTTAACTAGACCTGAGCCACTGGAAGTTAGCTCTGGTGTATCACCATTTAAAGAGTTCTGACAGGGCTTATATTCCATAAGCAGGCAGAAATGACTGAGTTTAGCAATTTTTCAATGAGAATAAGTAATTAAACTTGGAAACTATCAGATAACATGCCTCACCTATTTTGCCGTCTCCAATTGCTGCATACTAGGTGTGCTCCTCTTTGGTTCAGTCCTGTCATGTACACTTTTCAAATGACAACCTCCCTCCAATGACTTCCCAGTGTCTCATGTGGACAAATGTCAACAGAGTCCTTGTCTGCCCCAAGAGATCCTTGTGGCCTTATGTCTTAAGTATTTCTTCTAGGTCTTTTGCCCCTACCCCATCCTACTCTCACTAGAATTTCCCCCAGACCATAATTCCTAGTTATAATTGGAGATTGAAGAAATACTTGTTTAGTTCTGAAGTAAATTCTGAATACACCATCTGATAAAAGAGGCTAGTGGTCATAAAGTGACCGAGAAAATTTTATATATAGTTGGTTCAGTACCACCTATCACCATACTAAAGAAATAGCTGAGTACGGGTTCTGCTAATGTCAGATTAGTGGCATCATCTTTGAATTTGATGGCCAGAACATTGCTTCTTATCCAACTGTCTGTATTGTGTGCCTATAAAAGTGTGTGGATTATGTAGATTCTAAAATGGAGTGTTTTTATTTTATCACTGTAAAAAATTAGCTCGATAATTGCCTTACCTTTCTATTTCCAGAAATGACACTTTTTTGTTGTTCAGTCCTTCACTTATATCCAACTCTTCAAGACCCTGTAGATCATACATAGCACACCAGGCTCTCCTATTTGCCACTATCTCCTGAAGTCTGTACAAGTTGTACATTAATTGATTTAATGACACCATTCATTCATCTCATCTTCTGCCATCCCTTTCTCCTGTTGCTTTCTGTTTTTCCTAACTTCAGGATCTTTTCCAATGAGTCCTTTCCACTCATCATGTGGCCAAAGTATTTAGGCTTCAGCGTTAGCCTCAGTATCTGACCTTCCAATGGATAGTTTAAATTAATTTCTTTAAGTATTGACTGATTTGATCTCTTTACTTTCCAAGAGCATCTCAAAAGTCTTCTCCAGCACCACAATTTGAGAGCTTTGATTCTGTGGCACTCAGCTTTCCTCATAGTCCAACTCTCATAACCATATATTACTACTGGAAAAACCATAGCTTTGACTATACAGATCTTTGTTGGCAAGATGATGCTTTTTAGTATGCTGTCCAGATTTGCTGTAGCTTTCCTTCCAAGGAGCAAGGGTCTTTTAGCTTCATGGCTGCAGTCACCACATGTAATGATCTCTCAGCCCAAGAATATGAAATCTGATGCTGTTTCCATTTCTTCTCTCTCTGTTTCCAAGAAGTGGTGGGACCAGGTGCAATGATTTTGTTTTTTTTTTTAATGATAAGCTTCAAGCCTGCTTACATGCTCCCCTCTTTCATCCTCATCAAGATATCTTGGATCATTATTACTGAGAAGAGCTAAGTCATTCATAGTTGATCATCACACAATATTTCTATTATTGTGTACTGTTCTTCTGGTTGTGCTAATCTCACTTTGCATCAGTTCATTTAATTTTTTCCTTTTTTTTTTCTGAAATCCACCAGCTCATCATTATTTATTGCACAATAGTATGCCATTACATTCATATACTGTAGCTTGTTCAGTCATTCCCAGGTTCATGGGCATCCCCTCAGTTTCTAATTCTTTGCCACCACCAAAAGAGCTGCTATAAATATTTTTTGTGCATATGGATCCTTTTCGCTTTTCATGATCTCATAGTATTGCTGGATTAAAGCGTATTCACAGTTTTATAGCCCTTTCAGCATAATTCCAAATTGCTCTCCAATATTGTTGGATCAGTTCACAACTCCAACAACAGTTCATTAGTGTTCCAATTATCCCACATCTTCTGAAGCATTTGTCATTTTCCTTTTGTCATATTATCCAGTCTGATAGTGTGAGGTACCTAATTTGCATTTCTTTAATCAAAAGTGATTTAGAGCATTTTTTATATGACTGTAGATAGCATTCATTTCTTCATCTGCAAACTGACTTTTCATATCCTTTGAGCATTTATCCATTGGAGAATGGCTTGCATTTTTATAAATTTGACTTGATTCTCTATATGTTTGAGAAATGAATCCTTTATCAGAGATATTTGCTGTAAAGATTGTTTCTCAGCTTCCTGTTTTATTTCCAATCTTGGTTGCATTGGTTTTGTTTCTACAAAAAACTATTAAATTAGCTTGTAGAATCTTAAGCATAGCCTTCTTGGTGTGTGAAATGAATGGAATTTTTTAATAATTTGAACATTATTTGACATTTCCCTTCTTGAGGATTGGGATGTAAACTGTTCTTTTCTGATCCAGTGTCTACTGCTGAGTTTTTCCCCAAATTTGCTTGCATATGGGGTGCAGCACTTTATCAGCATCATATTTTAGAAATTTAAATAGCTCAGCTGAAATTCCATCATCTCTACTAGCGTAAATATTTGCAATGCCTCCTAAGGCCCACTTGACTTTTTGCTCCGGGATGTCTGGCTTTAGATAAATAACCACACCATCACGGTTATGGGTAATGTTAAGATCTTTCTTGCAAAGTTGTTCTGTGTATTCTTGCCACCTCTTTTTAATTTCTTCTACTTCTGTGAAGTTCCTACCATTTTTGTCTGTTATCATGCCCATTTTTGTATGACAGATTCCTTTAATGTCTCTCATTTTCTTGAAGAGATCTCATCTTTCCCATTCCATTTTCTTATTTTACTTTGCATTGCTCATTTAAGAAAACCTTATCTCTCCTTGCTATTCTCTTGAATTCTGCATTCTATTGGGTATATCTTTCCCCTTCTACTTTCTATTTATCTTTCCTTCTTTCCTCAGCTATTTAAGCTTCATCAGACAGCCATTTTGTTTTCTTGCTCTTCTTTTTCTTTGGAATTTTTTTTTTGTTGTTGTTGCTGCCTCCTTTACAATATAACACTCCTCTGCCCATAGTTCTTCAGGCATTCTATCTACTAGATCTAATCCCTGAAATTTGTTCATCACTTCTACTTTATATTCACAAAGGATATAATTTATGTCACACTTATACAATTTGATGGCTTTCCCTTTCTTCAATTTAAGTATAATTTTTTTTTTAGTAAAAAAACCTCATGATCTGAGTCACAGTCAGCTCCAAGTCTTATTTTAACTGACTTTATAGAGCTTTTCCATTTTTGACTGCAAAGGATATATTCAATCTGATTTTGATATTAACCATCTGGTGATGTCCAGGTATAGAGCTGCCTTTTGGGAAGTTGAAAAGAGTGTTTGTTATGACCATCAAGTTATCCTGGTAAAACTCGATTAATCTCAGCCCTCCTTCATTTTGTACTTTAAGGCCAAATTTGCCTGTTTTTCCAATTATCTTTTGATTTCCTACTTTAGTATCCCAATCCCTATGATAAATGTGACATCTTTTATTTTATTTTACTGTATTCTTGGTGTTGTTGGTCTTCACAGAAATGAGCAACTTTGGCCCTTTTGGCATCAGTGGTTGGAGCCTAGACTTGTACAACTGTGATGCTCAATGGTTTACTTTAAATTCTAACAGATATCATTCTATCATTTTTTATACGCTTGACCACTGTTTTTGTCATTCTTTTATTGACTGTGAGGGCTACTCCATGTCTTCTAAGGGATTCTTGCCTACAGTAGTATAAATAGTGATCATCTGAATTAAATTCACCCATTTCATCTATTCAAGTTCTCTGACACCCAAGGTGTTGATGTTTAATCTTTCCATCTCCTGTTTGACCACTTTCAACTTACCTCGGTTCAAAGATCTTATATTCCAGGTCCCTGTGCAATATTAATCTTTACAGGATTGGCCTTTATGTCATCACCAAACACATCTGCACTTGAGCTTCCTTTCAGCTTTGGCCCCTTTTCAGTTGCTTCATTAGTACTGGAGCTACTCTCTGCTCTTTCTCAGTAACTTGTTTGACACCTTCTGACTTGAGGGGCTCATCTTCTGATGTCATCTCTTTTATCATTTGAATACAGTCCATGGGTCTTGGCAAAGATACTGGAGTGTCTGCCATTTCTTCTCCAATAGATTACCTTTGTCAGAACTCTCATATATGACCTTGGGTAACCCTTTATGACATAGCTTTTGGTTTCACTGAGCTACTCAAACTCCTCCATCACAATAAGCCGTGTTCAGGAAGGGTGAAGTTGGGGAGTTGGAGAGAATGCCTTATATAGCTAGTGTGATTGCTTGTATGCTCCTTTTTGGAAAAGGAAAATCAAAGAATGAAATATTGTATTAACTTCACATCTCCCCTCTCCCTGTTAAATCCTTTTATGTTGCTAAAGCAATGTGGATTCCAAGAAAGAGACATTCATTTAACTTGTCTAATTCTTTACCTTGGTTTAAGGCCAGCACAGATTTTGACAGAGCACTGGATGTGACCTGCAATAATTATAACAGGTGACATTTATTATTATGATTCATAGTGTGTACATAGTCCTTTGGATATTTTATCTCAGTTGATCCTAACTATAATATCTTGAGTAATGTGTCAAAGGCAATGCAAGTTCCAATATTCCCACTTTACAGTTGAGGAAATGAAGGCTTTCAGGGGTTGTGATTCTCAAAGTCACATAGCTTTCAAAAGCCAGACCTGGGACTTTAACCCAAATTTTGGGGGTCTGAACACAGCAATGTTTCTCTTGTAAAAATCTGCTTTCAACGTTTTTTCCCTTTTTACCTTCAGTAATCTTTTCCTCAAAAATATTTATAATGCACTCATTAACTACCTAGCACTCTGGTAGCATTTGTGGGAAATATAAAAGGTATATCTTTTATGTGTTTCTTTTCTCTCCAACTAGATTATGGAATGTGGTTTTGCATCTCCTCTAGCATGCTCCATAACACATAGTATAATGTTAGGAATTTAGCGAGCACTTGATAAGTACTTGTTAGTAAGACACAACACAACCCTGTCCTTAAAAACCTTATTTTCTTATTAGATAGGCAAGAGCTGTACAGGAAATAATTAGATTATAACTTGTATAAGAGAAGAAATAACATTTTATTGCATATGTTTCCTATTAGCCCTCTTATACTGCAAGTGCTAAAAAAAGTTTTTTGAGTGAATTAAAGAAAAAATATATGAAAGAATATAATTACATACCAATATGTGTGGTGTAAACTATAAGTATAATCTGAGCCATAACTAGATATTTTTTGTCTGGGGTAAAGGAGACAGAATAATAAGTAATAGGTGTTGCTGCTGGAGGGAAAAATGTGCCATTTTCTTTTCTTTTTTTAATTAATTATTTTTATTTATCAACAATCATTTCCATAAGATTTTGAGTTTTAAATTTTTCTCCCTCTCTCTCCTCATGTCCCTCCCATGACAACACACAATCTGATACGTTATAAATAAGCATGTCTATTAAACATATTTTCACATTAGTCATGTTGTAAGAAAGAATTAGAACCAATAGGAGGAACCATAAGAAAGAGGAAACAAAACAGAAGGAAAAAAAAAGAGCAAATAGTACGCTTCGATCTGCATCCAAACTTTCTTTGGATGTGGATAGCATTTTCCATCCTGAGATTTTTGGAGATGTCTTAGGTCCTTGCATTGCTGAGAAGGGCTAAGTCTATCAAAGTTAGTCATCTCACAACATTGCTGTTACTGTGTACAACATTCCCTTGGTTCTGTTCACTTCACTCAGCATCAGTCCATGCAAGTGTTTCCAGGTTTTTCAGAAGTTGGTAAGGGCTTCTTTCTAAGGGTCACGAAAATTGCAGGAGAAAATTAAAAAGGAGGGGGAAGCCATTAGGAGAGAAAACACACCCTGAAATAAGACTGTCATAATGGAGAATATGGGTAGGATAGAAGGAGATTATCTGGAATATAGCTTTAAGTGGGGAAGAAGTATGTACTGGAATGGCACTTTCTAAAATCTAGTGCCCTGAGACAAAGCCCCTGTTGTCACAACCCTCATTATGGCTCAAAGTACACTAGGAGGTTAGAATAGGGTGGATCACCATGGGCTAAGATTGTTGAGGAAGGCTTTATATGTGAAGTAAGAATTAATGGTGAGTAAGCTTTGGGTATATAGAGAGGCTCAGGGGTGGCAGTTTTAGCTGAATGAACAGCAATGAATGAAATTATGGAAGTGAGGATGAGGACAGCAAGCTAGATTTAATTCCCACTAGTGACACACTTAACCCTGAGCTCTAGTTTGTTCTTCTGTAACCAATGGAGATGCTAATAATGTTGTGAAATTACTTTTTAAATTATCAGATAACAGAACCTGAAATACTAAGTACTTTCCCCTAAAAATCATTAAAACAACCATTCTCATTTCAAACTAAGGTTGAAATCCTTTGCTAAGATATTCTGCAGAAGGAGAAATGAAGGGTCTAAAAAATCTGGGAGTTTCTTTTATTCCCCAAAGAGCCTTTAGCTCAGGATGCATTAGCATTGCAAGCATCTGTATTGCTTAATGAAAAGGTCAGGGTAAAAGTTATTTTCAGAAAGAAAGATTCCTTGTTGTGTTAAAACTTCAGGGAATGTGGGACTGATGTCAATCAAGATGAGAGATGAGCTTTGTTCAGTGAGAATGCACTTGAGGAATTAGTTACTACATGTATTTGACCACTAAATATACTTTTTATCCTGATCAACCAGTTCTGATCAGCTCATTCCAAGGGTGGGAAAGAAGAGGGCTGTGAGAAAACAAGCAAAACAATCCATTTCAAAATTTAATGATTCTAGGAAACAATTTTTGGATTTTCAGCCTGAGTAGAAATGTTTGCAAATTATGTTTGCAATCTGAGTTTAATGGACAGGCAATGCAATCCTCTATCTATCTTCAAGTCTGAGTTCAGAAGCAGACATCAATAGCATGCTGATTCTTTCTTCCCTTAGGAGAATGGCACCATGGAATTCTGAGTCTTCTTCCAGGAAAAGCACTCACTCAAGGGAAAAAAGGCATACCTTTTTGAAAGAGTGTTGTAGTCCATTTTTATGAATGTTACTTGGCTTAAAAGAAAGGACTCTAGATCAGAATTAAATTGCTTGAGAAAATTCATTTCGTGATTTTTTTCCTTAAGGTATATTTAAAAAAAATCAATGCCCTTTGTTTTTATATTATGTTAATTTATTTTCCATAATGTTATTGCTCATTTGTTTTTTATATATCCCCTTTCTGCCCCTTACCTAGCAAGCCATGCCTTGTAATAAAAAATTAAAAATAGGGTGAAAAATTATTTTAGCAAAATGAACCAATATATCTCAATGGAGAATTCTAGTATTTTATAATATTCTACCCACATAGCACCCTACCTCATAAAGAAGGGAGGATGGTAAATTGTCTTATCTAGTTCATATGTTCAAATCTTTTGGAACCAAGGGAGATGGAGTGAGAAATACTACAGTGGATGGAGCTGGGTTCAGACACTTAGCAACCATATGACCCGGAGACCAGATTAACTTATGATCATGTGGGAGAAGTGGTTACATATATAATCTAATGACAGTACTGATACTCATTCATGTAATGATATAGCTTACATAGTTATAGATGATAATGTAGATTAATAGGTATGTTATTGCATGTTTCTGAGTAATGTTTTATCATTATTTTGTTATTTATGCTTATTTGCTGGTGTCAACTATATATAGTATATATATGTATGTATGTATAAGCTATGCATTGCTTATTTGCATATACAGCAATTGCTATGCCTGTATTGCTACTGTGTAGATTTATTGATATCAGCAATCTTTTTATTTTTGTTGTCTCTCATTGTTTGCTCACAGACTATAGACAGACCACTGTGATGTTTGATGTGATATGTCCCGAATGTAATTTGGACATGTAGTCATTGAAGTATCCTGTCAATGGATACTTTTCATTGTGATGTCTCCCGAATGTAAACTAATGCAAATGGGATAAAAATGGTGGCAGGGAATGATTACCTGTGATATGGGGATTATAATTTTATATAATTAGTACTAATGCTAATTTTGATGCTTATGATGTATATTTTCAAAATTTTATAGCTCCATTGATATATTTTAATATTTTATTTTCCCCAATTACATGTAAAAAACAATTTTCAACATTCATTTTTGAAATTGAGTTCCAAATTCTCCCCTCCCTCTTCACCCCTTCATTGAGAAGGCAAGTGATTTGATATAGGTTAAACATGTATAGTCATGCAAAACATATTTCCCTATTAGCCATATTGTAAAAGAAAACATAGACTAAAATAAAAACCCAAGAAAAAAAAAATGGAAGTAAAAAGTATGCTTTGATTCTGTCAGTTCTTTCTCTGGGGATGGATAGTGTTGTTCATGGTAAGTCCTTCACAGTTGTCTTGGATTATTGTATTGCTTAGAATACATAAGTCATTCGTAGTTGATCATCTTACAATATTGCTGTTACTGTGTACAATGTCCTCCTAGTCCTATTCATTTCACTTTGCTTCAGTTTATATAAGTCTCTCCAAGTTTCTCCAGAACATCTAACTCATCATTTCTTACGTCACAATAGTATTCCATCACAATCACACACTACAAATTTTTCAGCCACCCTCCAATTGATAATCATCCCCTTAATGTCCAATTCTTTGCTACCAGAAAAAAAGCTGCTATAATTATTTGGGTGTAATTCCAAATTGCTCTACATAATGGTTGAATCAGTTTGCAACTTCACCAATGGTCAATTAGTGTATCAGTTTTCCCACATCCCCTCCCTCATCTGTCATTTTCCTTTTCTGTCCTATTAGCCAATCTAGTAGGTGTGAGGTAATACTTAATATTGTTTTAATTTGAATTTTCACATGGCTATAGATAGCTTTGACTACTTGATCTGAAAACTGACTATATTTTTTTTGATCATTTGTCAGTTGGGAAATGGCTCTTATTTTTATAAATTTGACTAATTTCTCTATATGTTAGAGCGATGAGGCCTTTATGAGAGAAATTTCCTTCAAAATTTTTTTCACAGTTATGATTGGTAACTGTATTTTCTTCCTTCTTATGTCCATTTATTCTATTCTCTCTCTCTCTCTTCTCTCTCTCTCTCTCTCTCTCTCTCTCTCTCCTCCTTTCACTTTGTCCCTCCTCAAAAGTATTTGTTTTGCTTCTGACAATTGTCTCCCCCAATCCACCCTCCCTTCTATGAGCACCCACTCTTCTGTTATCTCCTTCCCCTCCTACTTTCCTATAGAGTAAGATAGATTTCTATATCCAATTGAATGTGTATGCTATTCCCTCTTTGAGCCAATTATGATGAGAATAATGTTCAAGCATTTCCCACCATCTCCCCAATCTTCCCCTCCACTATAATAGTTCTTTCTTGCCTAGTTTATATGAAATAACTTATTCTGTTCTATCTCTCCCTTTTCCTTTCTCCCAGTGAATTCCTTTTTCTTGCCCTTTAATTTTATTTTCAAAGATATGATCTCATCATATTCAGCTCACACCTGTGCCTTCTCTCTCTCTTTTTCTCTCTCTGTGTGTATATAATATCTATATCTATAATTATGGCAGTTAGGAATATAGATAGATAGATAGATAGATAGATAGATAGATAGATAGATAGATATAGATAATAATGAGAAAAGTCTTGTGAGTTACAAATATCATCTTCCCATGTAGGAATGTAAGCAGCTTAAGCTTATTAAGTCCCCAATGATTTCCCTTTCCTGTTCACCTTTTTATGCTTCTTTTGTATCTTTGTATTTGAAAGTCAAATTTTCCATTCAGCTCTGGTCTTTTCATCAGGAATTCTTGAAAGTCTTCTATATCATTGAATGCCCATTTTTTCCTTAAAGGATCATGCTCAGTTTTGATGGGTAGGCAATACTTGGTTGGAAACCTAGCTCCTTTACTCTCTGGAATATCATATTTCAAGCCCTCTGACCCATATATTTTTTCCTTAATCTGGGAACTCTGGAATGTGGCTATAATATTCCAGGGATTTTTCATTTTGGGATCTCTTTCATGTGGTGGATTCTTTCAATTTATATTTTAATCCTCTGGTTCTAGAATATTCGAGCAGTTCTCCTTGATAATTTCTTGAAAACTGATGTCTAGGTTCTTTTTTTTCTTTTTCTTTCTTTTGATCATGGCTTTCCAGAAGGCCAACAATTTTAAAGTTATCTCCCCTACATATGTTTTCCAGGTCAATTGTTTTTCTAATAAGATATTTCACATTCTCTTCTATTTGTCATTCTTGTGGTTTTGTTTTATTGCTTCTTAATGTCTCATAGAGTCAATAGTTTCCACTTGCTCAATTCTAGTTTTTAAGGAATTATTTTCTTCAGTGAGATTTTGTACCTCCTTTTCCATTTGGCCCATTCTATTTCTTATTTATTTTATTTTTATTTATTTTATTTTATTTATTTTATGTTATTTTATTTAATTTAATTTTATTTATATTAGGCAATTGGGGTTAAGTGACTTGCCCAGGGTCACACAGCTAGTAAGTGTCAAGTGCTTGGTCTGAGGCTGGATTTGAACTCAGGTACTCCTGACTTCAGGGCCGGTGCATCTATCCACTGCGCCACCTAGCTGCCTAAGCCCATTCTATTTCTTAATGAACTCTTTTCTTCAGTGAATTTGTGTGCTTCTTCTTCCTTTTGGCTAATTCTTTTCAAGGTATTCTTCTTTTCATTGGATGTTTTTGTATCTCTTTAACCATTTGGCTTATTCTTTTTTTTTTTTAAGGTGATATTTTTCTTTTTTTTTTTTGTGCTTCCTTCACCAAGCTGTTGACTTTTCATGATTTTCTTGTGTCACTGTCATTTCTTTCCCCAATTTTTCCTCTACCTCTCTTATTTGATTTTTGAAACCCATTTCAGGCTTTTCGATGCCCAAGACCAATTCATATTTTTCTAGGAGGCTTTGGATGAAGGAATTTTGACTTTGCTACCTTCTGAGTGTGTATTCTGATCTTGCTTGTCACCACAGTAACTTTCTATGGTCAGAACTATTTTCTATTGTTTGCTTATTTTCTCAGCTTATTTCTTGAACTTTAACTTTTTGCTAAAGTGGGGCTCTGCTTCCAGGGTGGAAGGTGCACTGTCCCAAGCTTCAGGGGATTTGTGCAGCTGTTTTCTGAGTTACTTCTAGGGACCTGTAAAGTTTCAATTTTTCCAAGGTGGCATGATCTAAGAAGAGGTGTGTTTGCTACTATTCTGCTCTGTGCTCTGATCTGTGAACAACCACAAGCACTCTTTTCTATCCTGGAGCTATAAGGAGGGTCCATGCTCCAATAAGGCCACAAGCTCAAACGTACCAGTGCTTCTTCTCACCTTGGGACTGCCACCCAGGACTGCAACCTGGATCTGAGTATGGGCAAAGCAACAGAGACCCTTGTAAGCTCCTTCTGAACAGGTGCTTGACCCCCTTAAAATCTGTGGGCTGAGAGATCTAGAAGCAACCACTGCAACTGCTGATTCATTCACTGACAAGGTTTGCTCCTGGTTTGCTTGGGCCTGGTCTGCCCTGGTATGGCCTATACTAGACTGTGCTCTGCTCTCACTCTAATGGAACAGACATTTCCTACTAAACTTTTAAATTGTCTTGGGCTGGAAAATTGTTTCACCCTATTTTTTTCAGGTTCTGCCACTCTAGGATTTGTTTTAGAGCATTATTTAAAGGCCTTTGGAGGGGAAGAGCACAGGCGAATTCTTGCTTTCTCTCCACCATTTTGTCTCCATCCCTTATTTTCAGGTTTTAAAATGCCTAAAGTCAAGTCAACAAGCATTTTTTTCCAGGCATTTTTCACTTGTATCTGAGTCTTCATGATCCCATTTTGGGTTTTCTTGGCAAACATACTGGAGTGGTTTGCCATTTCCTTCTCCAGTTCATTTTACAGATGAAGAAGCTGATCAAAGAGAGTCAAGTGACTTGCATAGGGTCACACAGAAGGTAAGTATCTGAGGCTAGATTTGAGCTCAGGAAGAGGAGCCTTCCCAGCTCCAGACCTGACACTCTATCTGCTGCACCACCTAGCTGCCCCAACAAGCATTTATTAACATTTACTATGAGTCAGTCACTGTGCTACATTTTGGGAAAACAAATAAAATCTGAAAGACAGTACTTACCATGAAGGACCTTACATTCTGTTGAGGGAAGATAACACATCAAAGCAAGCTGAAGACCAGGAAGAGCATGGAGATTGAAGCCTCTCAGCTTAGGGATAAGGCAGACAAACTCTTACTGAAATCAGACATATAGCTTGGAGATAATGAAGATGTGGCTGGCTTGAGACTCCTTAAAATTGAGGTTCTGGGAGAAATCAGCCAATCAAAGGGAGAGGCCACAGGGGCTGAGACAACTTCTAATGTGTGAAGTAGTCCGAGGATAGAGTAAGCTTCCAGGGTGAAGAACTTCCTATGGAAGGGTCCTATGAAAGGGCTATGAAAATGATTAAGAATGCAGCTGTGCAAAGAATGACTTCTCAGGAACTTAAAAATTTTTGGCCTAGGGAAGGATAGATTATAGTCTGTCCTTTTAAGAATTTCCAAGAGGTCTAGGGTAAAACAAAATAATAGTAGAGATTTATTTGCACATGTCTAGAGAAATATGTGGGGGGGCATACTTTATCTAAATATGCTGGGAGTTGTTTGTAAGAATGTATTTTTTCATTCTTTTTGTCTCCACAGAATTTAACATGGTGCTTTGCATATAAGTGCTGAATGAATACTTGCTGATTGACTAGTGGTCAAATAATATGCTCTGTCTCCCACTTTAGCTGATTAAGTGTTGACAGATATATATGACAGCTTGTATTACTAAACGTACCTTTCAGCCTAGCAGCTACCATTTACCATCAATACTAGAAACGGTTACAATGAAACAGTGGAAGCTACCAACATGGTTCAGAAAGAGGAATCGTGGAGGGGAACATCACTATGGTGTAATAAATTACAAACATACAGATAAGAGGGTTCTATCCAAAGCAGTACTATAAACCATGGAGGCTACGCATGTTTCTGGTAATGATTTCCCTCTATGGGCTATCGTTACTTTCTATTGGTTCTTCAGATCTAAATCTGAACCTACATAATTGTTAATTATTATTAAGATTGTGAAACCTCTAATACATATTTATTTATTATATTATATTATTATAAATATTATAAATTTATTGATAAAATATATAAATATATTTATCATAAGCCATTCTTCCAAATTTCAAATTCCGTAACACCATTGCCTCTCCTTCACCTAGTTTTTCAGGTACTGAGGTGGTAGAGTTCAGGCAGCAGCTCAATTGTTAAAAATTGCCAATGAGATTCGATCATCATTAAAACACTAGTAGATCTGTTTCATTTTTTGAGTCTGTTAACTTTTCAAACACTTTCAGATTGATTTGACTTGGCCAAATCTCATGCCAAGCTTTCTGAAGACTTGTGCTCTCCCTAACAACTCTTCTCTTTCTTCTGAGATGAGAGTCCTCATAATCTTCCATTCCCTCTTCCTCTAGTATTTTGCACATAGCATTAATTGCTATGAACCAAGCTTTCCTTGGCAAGGGAAAAAGAAGGGAAACTATGCATGTGTGCAACATCTGCTATATATCAGGGCCTGTGTAAAGCACTTTTATCAAACATTATTTCATTTGATCCTCACAAGAATCCTTCAAGAATGTGCTATACTAATTTTGCATTTAAGGAAACCGAGCTAAACTGGTGCCTGAGACTGGATTTGAACTCAGATCTTCCTGACTTCTTAGGACAGCTAGGTGGTTCAGCAGATTCAGTGGTGGGTCTGGAGTCACAAAAACTCATCTTCCTGAGTTCAAATCTGGCCTCAATCATTTACTAACTGTGTGACCTTGGACAAATAACTTAAACCTGTTTGCCTCAGTTTTCTCATCTGTAAAATGAGCTGGAGAAGGAAATGACAAACCATTCATGTATCTTTGCCAAGAAAACCCCAACTGGGGTCATGGATTTGGCATGACTGAAAATGACCAAACTTGAACTTTCTGATTCTGGGTCCAACACTCTCCACTGAGGTACCAGATGGCTCTGGCAATGAGATTTGTTTGTTGGCTGAGGTATATATGAAGTTATTTTGATCTCTTAATTGTTATCACTGGATCATAAGTTAGAGTTGTGAGGAATATGAGAGGTCATATAAATCTTTAGTAAACTGTTCCAAAAAGATCAAGCAATTTGCTCAGGGTTAGAGAGAGTGTACATGGCATAGTGAGAATTTGAATACAAATCCCTGGATCTCAAATCCAGTGTTCTTTTCTCCAGACCAAAGAGCCTCTTTGTTAATGACTATATTACATAAATTAGATTTTACTAAGCAATGTGGATAGAGTTAATGTTTTTATTTTTGTCCATTTTCCAGTTTGGAAATTGCCCATCAATTGCCCATCAATCAGCTCTAGGTCACATTTCCAGGGTGAAGAAAAGTATTTTCAGTTGTGAGGGAGCAGTGGCCCTTCCTGGATAAGGACCAGAACATAGACCAGGAAGGTAGTAACTAGGACTTTCCTCGAGTCACACTGCCTTGGAAGCACTGAAAACTTACAGGCCTTCAGATCTAGTTGTGAAATCAGGAGAAGAGTATTAGAAAATCAGGCAAACATCTCCCAGCCCCAACACACATACATCTGCAGAGATACGGCAGTGGTGAGCAAAATTGAACTCTAACATAAAATTAAAGTTAAGAAATAGGCTGGGAAAATGAGCAAACACTAATACAAAACAAAACAAAAACCTGACCATAAAAATCTACTATGGTGACAGGGAAACTTAAAACACAAACTCAGAAGAAGACAATGATTTGAAAACATCTACAAGGAAAATCTCAAAGTAAAATGCAGATTGGACACAAGCCCAACAATTAGTTCTAGAAGACCTAAGAAAGAGATTTTTAAAAGAGCAAAAAACCATTTGAAAATCAAATAAGAATTGTAGAGGAAAAAATATGAAAATGAATGAGAGCAATATAAGAAAACTATGAAAAGAGAAGTAGCAGCTTGGTAAAAGAGCCACAAAAATACTGAAGAACATAACTTCTTAAAAAACAGAGTAGGTCAAATGGCAAAAGAGATACAAAACCTCATGAAGAAAATAATTTAAAAAAATTAGAATTGGCCAAGTGGAAGCTAATGACTCTGTAAGACATCAAGAAATGTTAAAATGAAATCAAAATAATATTTAATAGGAGAAGATGTGAAATATATAATCAGAAAAACAAATGACCTAGAAAACAGAACAAATAGAGATAATTTAAGATTTATTGAATTACTGAAAACCTTGATTAAAAAAAAAAGAGCCTAGGCATCAAATTTTAAGAAGTTGTGAAGAAAACTGCCCAGATATGTTAGAATCAAAGGGCAAAGTAGACACTGAAAGACTTCACTGATTACTCATGAAAGAGGTTCCAAAATGAAAACTCTTTGAAAAATTAAAGCCAAATTTCAGAACTCTGAGGTCAAAAGAGAATATTGCAAGCCACCATAAAGAAATAATTAAAATGTCATGGAAGCCACAGTCAGGATCACACAAGATTTAGCAATTACCACTATAAAGGAGCACAGTGCTTGGAAAATGATACTTCAGAAGGCAAAGGAGATAAGATTATACCCAAGAATAACCTACCCAATGAAGACAAGTATAATGCTACATAGAATAAACAGATGTTTAATGCAATAGAAAACTTTCAAGCATTCCTGATGAAAAGACCAGAGTTGAATAGAAAATATGACATTAAAAGAGAAGATGCAAGAGAAGCATAAAAAGGTAAACATGAGTGAGAAATCATAGAGGAGTTAATGAGGTTAAGCTGTTTATGTTCTTAAATGGGAAAATGATACATGTAATCCCTAAAAACTTTATCATCATTAGGGCAGTTAGAAAAAGTCTATTTGGACAGAGGGCATGGGTATGAATCTATTGTGGTAGGATGATTTAAAAAGTAAAAAGGAAGAAAGAGAAAGAGGGATACATGTGGAGGAGGGAAAGAGAAAGTAGACAAAGAAGAAGAATGAAACTATCATTTTTTATGTACATGCTATGGTGGTATTCTTAGAGAACCCTACATCCTCAATTGAAAAATAATTGAAGGTACAACTTTAGCAAAGTTGCAGGATATAAAACAAACAAGTAAAAGCAATGCAGCAAAATTAGAAGGAAACCAGGAAAGTGTGTGTGTGGGGGCAGTGTTACAGAAAAGTTCTATAATAAATGTCTTATTTGTCAAATATATATAGAATTGAAACAAATTTAGAAAATACATAAGTAATTTTTCCTGATAAATGGTCAAAGGGCGTGAATAGGTGGTTTCCTAGAAGAAGAAATCAAAGCAATCATTAGTTACATTAAAAAATGTTCTAAATCACTAGTAGTTAGAGAAATGCAAATTTAAGCACTCAGACATACTCTCTCACACCAATCAGTTTGACTAAGATGATAGAAAAGGAAAATGACAAATGCTTGAGGATGTGTGGAAGTAGGTACACTAATGCACCATTAATGGAGTTGTAGTTTAATTATTCTGGAGATCATTTTTAACTATGCCTGAAGGCTTATAAAATTGTGCATACTCTGACTCAGCAATGTTGTGACTAGGTTTACATTCCAAAGATATCAAAGAAAAAGGAAAAGGAACAATATGTACAAAAATATTTACAGCAGCTCTTTTTGGGTGGTAAAGAATTGGAAAATGGAAAATGCCATTTGGGAATGGCAAACACAATATGTTACATGAATATGATAGAATACTATTGTGCTGTAAGAAATAATGAAGTGGATGGTTTCAGAAAAAACCTTGGAAAACATAAGAATTGATGCGAAGTGAAATGAGCAGAACCCATAGAACATTGTACACAGTAAAAGCAATATTGGAAAGATGATCAACTTAGTAATGCATATCAATACAATGATCTACAATAACTCCAAAAATCTCATGATGTTAAATACTGTGCACTTCTAGACAGAGAATTGGAGGACTCACAGTATCTATTGAAGTATATTTTCCCTTTTGTTATTTCTCTTGCTTTTACTTTTTTAGAATATGATAATGTGGAAGTATATTTTGCATGACTTGATATGAATTATAGGTATAGTATTTCTTTCCTTCAGAATGGGTGGGGGAGAGGCTTGAAGAAGGGAGACAACTTGGAATTGAAAATAAAAATAACATTAAAAAAAGAAAATGAATGAGTAAATATGACAGGGGAGGGATTTTAAGTGTGTAGTGAAATAAGAAAAAGTATAAATTTAATATGATATGAAAGGAACAGGGAAATATTTTAAAAGTTATTTATAAAACAAAATTTAGAAAACATCTAGTCAAATTCACTCATTTTGAAGATGTGTTATTTAAAAAAAAGTTAAGTTGGTGTTTTCTTTTCATTATATCAGGCATCTGGATCTACATCTCTTACCCACGTATTCCAAACCCAACTTTTAACTAAGAAAAACAATTAAGTAAAAACTCTTGATTTCATAAATAATAAATGCCATTTCTTGACTTGTATAACAGAGCACCCAACTGAATGCCAGCCTTGCAAAGATCTCTTGCTTTTACATCTTTTAGTTGGGAGATCCAGTATTATATTCCATTAGTACCATAAGATTATTATGTTTCTTAGGAAATCCTTTGAAAATAAAATCATTATGACTATGTTGAACTAAGTACAACATGCTATATTGGGGTGATGGATTCATAATCATATCTTTATTTTTCTTCCTGATCTAGAATTAAAGCATACCTCTTCACATCTTACCAGAGGTCCTGATTGGCATTTGCATTCTCTCCACATAGTACCACTCTAAATCTCTTTTAAAGTGAGAATTATGTCATTCCTATTGCCATTTCTGAGTTAAGAGCTCAATAAATATTCATTACTTGATACTGCTGATAATAAGCACAGTTCTGGGCACATCATAAGTACTTGCTGGTAATATTCAACCTAAACATCTAAGGTCACATCATTAAAAAAATATAGAGGAGAATTGAAGGAAATAACTTTCAAAACTTTGGTAGAGGGAGAAGTTATAACCAGCACAAAGGATAGAGGTGATAGCAGAAGATAAAAATTGACAATTTTTACTATATAAAATTAGAAAACATTTTGCATGAAGACAATGAATGTGACTAAAATAATAAGAGGAGAAAGTGGAATAGTTGCATCAAATATCTCTGATAAAAGTCTGATATCCAAGATAACAGAGAATTGACACAAATATATACCAAGAGCCATTTCCCAATAGATAAATGGTCAAAGATATGAAGTTTAAACATGTGGATGAAAAAACATTCAAACTCGCTAACAATAAGAGAAGCATAAATTAAAATATTCATAAGGTTTTACTTCATACCTAGAAAATTGACAAAGACAACAAATATGGAAATATTTAATATTGGATGGCTTCAGACAAATAAGCACAACAATACCTTGTTGATGGAGTTGTGAATTTGTTCAACCATTTTGAAAAAAATAATTTGGAACTATTTTAAAATTACCAAACTTTTCTCACTGTTTGACTCAATAATGCTACTATTGAACACATATCTAATGATTTTTTTTTTTTGTGGACCTAATGCTTCAGACTACGACCTGGTGTCCCACAGAAAATGCCCACTGACAAAACAATAGGCTAGATTGCATATTGTTTTTTTTTAAACATTATCTTATTAAACAATCACTGAAGAGAATGATTTGTAACAAAAGTCTAGTATACTTCTTAGACCTGAGACTTATCTAAGTTACATCTTGGGCCTTTCCCATGTTCATTGCACTAAATACAGAAACTCATGGGGGCATCTTGAACTGGCCCAGTTTCGCAGAGTGGCACTGAAGCTAGCAAGATGCTGAATGCTCAGATAATGATCCAGTTGTAGTGAGTTCCATGGTGTCTTTCTGTCCCTTGGGATATTGACTACATTTTGCCTCAGAGAATATTTCATACTAATATTTGCTATCTACTTAAAATTGAGAGTGACAGAGAGAGACAGACAGAGAGAGCAGGCTAGGGAAAGTATAACAATGGCCACTCATTCTATCAGCCTTTTCTGATGAGGCCAGCATTTGTGATTTGCATTAAGAAACTATGGAATGCGGAGCCAAGATATCAGATTAGAGGCTTCATTCTAGCTGAATTCTCCAGACATTCCCCTCTAAACAATTTAAAATAATGGGTCAAATAAAATTTTGGAGCATCATAGCTGACAAAAGGTACAGATGAGACCTATTCCCAGTGAAATATAACTTACAAGGTCAAAAGAAAGACAAAGCATGGGGGCTGACCCAGAGAGCATCAGGGTGGCAACATGAACTATGGGCCTAGGAGGCTGCAGCCATAGCGACAGAAGCAGCTTCAGAAGTAACAGTTTGGGATCTCTCACTACCCAGAGATAGGAAGGGGATTGGACAACTGGCCAGAAAGAGATTACAAGGAACCAATTTGTGGGCACTGGGTACAGGACTGGGTGCTGCTTGGTAACTCCATTGACTTTTACTTAATTCTGGTTTGCAGTTACAGTGAAGAAAGGAGCACTTGTGATCACAAGGGAGCAGGAGCTTGCCTTACTAAGCAGAATGCAGACCAGGTTAACAGTGATCAAAGCTTTTGCTGGATCATACAAACTTGGAAACACCTAAAATTTAAAAACTTCAGAACTAGCTTTTTTTTTTGTTGTTTTTGCTTTTTGGTGAGGCGATCAGGGTTAAGTGACTTGCCCAGGGTCACACAGTTAGTAAGTGTTAAGTGTCTGAGGCTGGATCTGAACTCAGGTCCTCCTGACTGCAAGGCCACAGCTCTATTCACTGTGCCACCTAGCTGCCCCCCGAACTAGCTTTGAAAACAACATGGCAAAAACACCTGAAATTCGGGATAGTGATAACCCCTCATACCCAGAGGTGAGCAGAATTCAACTTTAACATACAATTCAAAGATAAAAAATAGGCTGGGAGATGAGGAAACAACAATGACAAAAATAAACTGACCATAAAAAACTAGAGTACTGACAGGGAAGCTGAAGACAGAAACTCAGAAGACAAGGGTGTGAAAATATTTGCAAGCAAAAGCCTTAAAGAAAAATGTAGACTGGACACAAGCCCAACAAAAAATCTAGAAGATCTGAAGAAGAAGAGAAAAAAGAGAAAAAGAAAAGATTTTTAAAATCAGATAAGAGTGGTAGAGGAAAAACTAGGAAAATAATTGAGAACAATACAAGAAAATTATGAAAAAAAAAAGAACTGAATAAGGAGGCACAAAAATACTGAAGAAGATAACTCCTTAAAAAGCAGAATTGCCCAAATGGAAAGAGGTACAAAACTTTACTGAAGAAAATAATTCTTTAAAAATTAAAACGGACAAGTGGAATTTAATGACTCCATGAGACATCAAAGAACAATAAAATGAAGTGAAAAGAATGGGAAAAAAAAGAAAAAATGTGAACTAGTTCATCAGAAAAAACAACTGATAGTGAAAACATATTGAGGAAAAATGATGTAAAAATTATTGGACTATCTCAAAGCCATGTTAAAAAAAAAGAGCCTAGACATTATATTTCAAAAAATTATGACGCAAAACTCCCAGGAATATCATAACCAAATTCCAGAGCTTCCAGGAAAAGGAGAAAATACTAAAAGTAGTCAGAAATAAACCATTCAAACATCATGTAGCCATAGTCAGAATTACACAAGATTTGGCAGCTACCACTTTAAAGGAATGAGGGGCTTGCAAGATGATAGGATTACAACAAGAATAACATACCTAGCAAAACTGAGTATAGTCCTTTAGGAGGAAAAATAAATATTTAATATAGTAGAGGACTTTCAAACATTCCTTATGAAAAGACCAGAGCTGAACAGAATATTTGACATTCAAATAGAAGACTCAAGAGAAGCATAAAAAGGTAAAAATGAAAGAGAAATAATAAGAAACTTAATGAGGATAAACTCTATATATTCCTATATGGGAAAGTGATAGGAATAAGGAAAACTTTTTATACTGGAGGGGAAAATTGGGGGGCAGGCAACACTTAAACTTCAATTTCATTTGAACTAGTTTAAAGACAGAAGCATACACATACATATATACTCAGTTGGGTATAGAAATCTATCTTACCCAACGGGTAAATAGGAGAGGAAGGGTATAGGATTAAGGGGAAGCAATAAGAGAGAGGGTGGATTAAGGGAGGGAGTGGTCAGAAGCCAAGTGGACTTTTGAGGAGGGGCAGAAAAGAGAGAGAGAGAGAGAGAGAGAGAGAGAGAGAGAGAGAGAGAGAGAGAGAGAGAGAGAGAGAGAGAGAGAGAGAGAGAAGAGAGAGAGACAGAGAGAGAGAGACAGAGAGAGAGAAAGAGAGAGAGACAGAGAGAGAGAGAGACAGAGAGAGACACAGACACACAGAGAGATGCAGACACAGACAGAAAGATAGAGAGAGATAAAGACAGAATAAACAGAAGAAAATAGGATGGAGGGAAATACTGAGTTACTAATCATAACTGTGAATGTAAATGGGATGAACCCACCCATAAAAAGGAAGTGGATAGCAGAAGGGATTAGAAATAAGAATCCAACAATATGTTGTTTACAAGAAACACACTTGAATGAGGACACAAAGAAAGTTAAATTAAGGGGATGGAGTACAAACTATTAAGGTTCAACTGTAGTTAAAAATGAGGCAGAAATAGCAATCATGAGAAAGCAAAAATAACAATAAACTTCATTAAAAGACATACTCAGAGAACTTGCTAAAAGGTACCATAGAAAATGAAGTAATATCAATATTAAACACACACGTACCAAATGGTATAACATCCAAATTTTTAATGGAAAAGTTAAATGAATTACAGGAGGAAATTGACAGTAAATTTATACTAATGGGGGACTTCAATTTAACCCTCTCAGAATTAAAGTATCAACATAAAATAAATAAGAAAGAAATTAAGGAGATGAATAGAATTATAGAAAACATAGTTATATGAAAGAGCTCTGAATCAAACTGAATGGGACCAAAAAGAAGCAGACCCTTTTCTTAGCTCTATGTGGTATATTTAAAAAAATCAACAACGTATTAAGGTATAAAAACTTCACAAACAAATGAAGAAAACTAGAAATATTAAATATTTTTTCCCAGCCATAATACAATAAAATGACATTCAATAAATGACTTTGGAAGCATAGGTTAAACATTAATTGGAAATTAATGCAGTACTAGAGAATGAATGGGTCAAAGAACAAATTATAGAAATAATAAATAATTCCATTAAAGAGAGTGACAGTAAGGAAATGGCATTCCGAAATTTGTAGGATGCAGTTAAAACAATACTTACTTGAAAAATCTATATTTCTAAATGCTTATATCAATAAAAAAAGAAAGAGCAGATCAACAAATTGAACATGTGACTAAAAAATTAGTAAAAGAACAAATCAAAATTTTCCAATGAAGCACCAAAATAAACATCTTAAAAATCAAAGGAGAGATTAACAAAATTGAAAGTAAAAGCAAACCAAACCACTGAACTAATAAATAAAAATAAGATTCAGTTTTATGTAAAAACAAAACAAAACAAAAACCAAAAAAATCACAGATGTCATTATTTAATTTGATAAAAAAAAAAGAGAAAACCACCCACTAGTACCAAAAATTAAATGGGAGAATATCACCACCAATGAAGATGAAAAGAAAGCAATTGTTAGGAGTTACTTTGCCTCATTATTTACCAATAAAACTGACAATCTAAGTGAAATGGATGAATATTTGCAAAGATATAAATTTCTCAGATTAATAGATAAGAAATAAGACACTTAAATAACCCTTTCTTAGAAAAAAGAAATTGAACAAGCCATCAATAAGCATTTTCAGACAAAATCCTTAGGACCAGATGGATTTATAAGTGAATACTACCAAACATTTTAAAAATTCATAGTAATATTATATAACATGTTTGAAAAAATAGGTAAAAGAATCCTGCTAAATTCCTTCTTTCATGCAAATATGGTATTGATACCTAAACTAACTATAGCAAACACAGAGAAAGAATACTATAGACCAATTTATGTAAAGAATATTGCTGAAAAAATTTTAAACAAAATATTATTGAGGAGACTTCAGCAATACATCACAAAGATCATACACTATGATCAGGTCGAATCTATGTTAGGAAGGCAGGGCTGGTTCAATATTAGGGAAACTATGAATAAAATTAGCCACAAATATAAAAAAAACCCTAAAAAACATACGATTATACCAATAGATACAGAAAAAGCTTTTGACAAAACACAGCTTCCATTCCTATTATAAATAATAGAAAACCTAGGAATAAATGGAACTTTTCTTAAAATAATAAATAGTCTCTATCTAAAACCAAGAAAAAAACACATTATCTGTAATGAAGATAAATTAAAAGCCTTCCTAATAAGATTAGGAGCAAAGCAGGAATGTCCATTATCACTATTATTACTCTACATTGCACTAGAAATGCTAGTTATAGGAATGAGAAAAGAAAAAGAAATCAAAGGAAGAAGCATGGGCAAAAAAGAAAAATACCTATCACTTTTTGCAGATAATATGATGGTATACATAAAAAACTCTAGAGAATCAACTAAAAATAACTGAAACAGTTAACAACTTTAGCAAAGTTGCAAGATATAATATAAACCCTCATAAATCATCAATATTTCTATTTATTATCAACAAAGCCCAGAAAGAGAGATAGAAAGAGACATTGCATTTAAGATAACTGCTGACAGTTTAAAGTACTCAGGAGTCTATTTGCCAAGACGCCTCCAGGAACTTTATGAATACAACTACAGAACACTTTTCACACAAATATAGAACTAAACAGTTGGAGAAAAATTAATTACTTATGGGTAGGCTGAGCTAATAAACTAAAAATGACAATAACACCTAAATTAATTTACTAATTCAATGACCTACCAATCTTATTACCAAAGAATTACTTTAGAGAGCTAC
This sequence comes from Phascolarctos cinereus, assembly GCF_003287225.1. Taxonomy (NCBI): domain Eukaryota; kingdom Metazoa; phylum Chordata; class Mammalia; order Diprotodontia; family Phascolarctidae; genus Phascolarctos; species Phascolarctos cinereus. Next base: position 99,049,258 of record NW_027556098.1, read on the forward strand.
AAAAATAATGACAAAATTCATTTGGAAGAACAGAAGATCAAGAATATCAAAGGAATCAATGAAAAAATGTGAAAGAAGTGGGGCTAGCATTATTAGATTTCAAACTGATGTAGTGATAATGATTGTGATTGTGGTAATCATCAAAGCAATGTGATGTGGTAATCATCAAAACAGTCTGACTGGTTGAACAATGGAATAGATTAGGTAGACAATATACAGAGATAAATGACCATAATAACCTAGTGTTTGGAAAACCCTAAGATGCAGTCTTTTAGAACAATAACTCAGTTATTCAACAAAAACTGCTAGAAAAACTGGAAAGCAGTCTGGCACAAACCAGGCACAGAACAACATCCCATACTACATACCAAGATAAGGTCAAAATGAATACATGAGTTAGACATAAAGCATGATATAAGCAATTTAGAGGAGCATGGAAAGAAATAACTGCCAGATTTATTGATAAAGAAAGTTTTTATGACCAAAGAAGAGATAAAGAGGATTACAGGATGTAAAATGGGTAATTTTGATTATGTGAAATTAACTTTTTTCACAAACAAAACCAATGCATTGCAAAATTAGAAGGAAATTGAGAAGCTAGAAAAGATTATAAGAAGTTTTCTGATAAGGGAACAATTTCTCAAATATATAAGAACTGAACCAAGTTGATAAAAATAAAAGCTATTTCCCAACTGATAAATGGTCAAAATATATGAATAGGCAGTTTTCAAAAGATGAAATCCAAGCTACCAATAGTTACATAAAAATGCTCTAAATCACTATCAATTAGAAAAATGCAAATTAAAACAATTTGGGGATACCTCCTCACACCTATCAGATTGGTTAACATGATAGAAAAAGAAAATGACAAATGCTGGAGGGAATGTGGAAATATAGGTATACTAAGAGACTGCTAGTGGAGCTCTGAACTGTTCCAGGCATTCTGGAAAACAATTTGAAATGATGCCCAAAGGGATATAGAACTGTAATTCAACACTACCAATACTAGGTCTGTATCCCAAAGAGATAATAAAAGGGAGAAGGACTTATATGTACAAAAGTATTTATGGTAGCTCTTTTTTGTGGTGGCAAAAAGTTGGAAATTGAGGGGATGGCCATTAATGGAGGAATGCCTGAACAAATTTTGCTGTGAGATTGTCATCTAATAATATTGTGCTATAAGAGACTCAGTAAAAGGCTAAAAGATCCTACCAAAAAGAAATGTAACCCTTTCCTAACATAAAGAGGCTCATTAACTACAGTTCACACAGGGTTATGAGGGGTAGTCTATTGTTACATTTACTGTTATGTTATTTCATTAATGTCTTTGATTAGAAATGAAGATGAAGAGATTAGAAGTAAGTACATCCGCTGGCTATAAAATGAAACACATTGGTATAGGTTCATATACTTTGGAGAAGATTCTGTCCTTTAAACTACTTACTATGAGATTTTTAATCAGGTTGATCTTGGATATACTTATATTAATTTTTATATATATATATATATATATATATATATATATATATATATATATATAATAAAATACATGATACACTTATATTAATAAAAAGACATCTTGAAGATTTTTAAAAGGTGTGACCATAAGGATTCCCAACCTCTCATTTTCCTGTTTCACAGGTCAGATTTTTATTCCTGATACCAAAAGTAGGAATGAGTAATCAGTTTTTATCTATATAAGAGACCAGATTCTTAGATTGTAATTACATTGCACTTACTTCTCCCACTTGATTATTTTAACAAAGGAGGCTATTATTTCATTAAGCTGTAATGAAAAATGTGAATAGAATATACAAGACAGAAGATTTTGAACTGAGGAACAAAGTGAAAAGGATATATCCAATCTTTTGTGTTTGACTTTCATATGGCTATATGACATACTGCAAAAGTCTTAGTGTAGTTATAAGCTTTAATAGCCTTTTAAAACTTTAACAGCTTAAACTGGCACTGAGGTTTTGGACTCCCTGACATCAACTTTAAATGCTTTGAATTAGGATCATAGGTCTTAGAGGTGGAAGATAGCTCAAAAGTCAAATTCCTTATTTTACAAATAAAAAAACTAAGGCCCAAAGGGACTTGCTCAAGGCCACACAGGTAATAAATATGAGAGATAGGATTCATAGTCATATCCTTTGACTCCAGAGATGGTGCTTTTTCCATAATACTGCACTGCCTTGAATATACCTAAATCAAAAGCTACCGCAAGAGTGAGCCTGTTACTTCCCTTTTTGTTTGTGAAAGGTAAAAGGTGATGTTTATGCTTCCAAGAACCCAAAATAGTCAACTTGCCATTTCCTGCTTCATTTTATAAGCTCTTATCCGCTACATAACATTTAGAGATTCCTCTTTTCCTCTCTCACCCTCAACTTAATGCTTTCAGGATCATTGTCCTGAATAGTCATTCTAATTCATGTGTCCTTCACCCCTGGCTTGACTTACTCTTTGAACTTCTTCTTTTCACTCTTCTACACCCCAGGCTGTCTAGTTCCTCTTTTTATGTTGTCTTCCCCCATCAGAAAGTAAACACCTTGTTTGCTTATATATGTATTACCAGTGCTTAGCACACTTCCTGGCACAAAGTAAGCACTTAACAAATGTTTTACCTATAATTTTCTACTTACCTAACTCTATTCTTTCTCTATCTCTGTTCTATCTCTAACTCTCTCTAACACTGTCTCTGTCTTTCTCTTTGATGTCTATCTCTATTTCTACCTCTGTCTTTTCTCTATTTCTACCTGCTTATCCTTAGAATATGAATGACAATCCATTCATACCAATAGAGTACTACAAAAATCACATACCATTGATGTATAGTTCTATCATCTCAGTGGTCATGAGGTGGGAGAAGGAGAATCATGGCAATACTCAGAAAGCACTTCAGAAACAGGTGTGAATATGAAACTTGGTTTTGTTATGGATCTTTGTTAAGTTTCTCTTCTTAACTATAGACTTCTTCCTAGATATTCTGTAATATGATGTATAACAATTGGCATTCATCTGGAAACAGATGTTTATTACAGAAGAAACTCAAGTACTTTCCATATTAATTGGCAATTTTCATCTGTCTATAAAATAACGGGTGGAAGCCAACCTTGTCTACAGTAAAATTTAATGTCCTTTTTGAATCATTTGTGTGTCCACCTGTAAATCCAATCTGCCTTTTGGGAACACACTCTTATACATGTTGAAATGCCTGGAACTATCACTGTAGAAATCGGTATATTTTTAAATGCTGGATAAAAATGTGGTTGAAATCCTAGATAATTGGATGAAATAGAACATCTCTGTCTCATCCCTCATTTCAAGGCACTGGATTTCCTAACAGTGTAGTGATGGAGGAGAATAATAATAATAACAGAGGGGAAAACTCATGGGGGACTTACTGCAAGCCTGTATTAGTATCACCCTAGTGACAAATGGAGTTGCCTTTTGGTTCAGGGATTTGAGAAAAGCCTAAACTTAAGGTCCTGATTTTTTAATGGATTATTTTTTCTTTCTCTTTTGGTGCCTACAGGGATTAAATAGTATATTTGTGGCCTTTCAGTGGGAGCTGAGATTTTGTTTGATTATTAGATAGCCAAATGAGGATCTCTCACTTCTAATAGTCCTCTTTCCTAATCTATCCTTCACCCGGCAGTCAAATGAATATTCCTAAACTCAGATTTAACTATGTCACTATAATGCTGAAGAAGCTTCTTCAGTGGCTCCTTATTGGGAACCACTAGCACCAAATACAAGTTTACTATTAGGTATTTAAGGTCCATCATAACTTGGTTCCTGAGTACCCTTCCAAGTACCTCACTCTCCATGCATTCTGTGATCCAGTTAAACCATTCCATTTACTGTCCCCAGTATACAACCACCCATATCTCATCCTAGCCTTTGGGCTGTCTTCCATGTCTTTAATTAATGTATTCCCTCCTCACCTCTCCTCTTGCTACCCTTATTTCCAAATCAAGGCTCAGGTGAAATGCCTTCTCCTTTAATAAGCCTTCCCTGATTCTTCCTATAGTCAGCTTCGTACTCAGCTGTCACTCCTCCCATACATAGTAACTCCATTCCTATGAAGTAACCTTGTCTTTCTTTTCTTTCTTTCTTTCTTTCTTTCTTTCTTTCTTTCTTTCTTTCTTTCTTTCTTTCTTTCTTTCTTTCTTTCTTTCTTTCTTTCTTTCTTTCTTTCTTTCTTTCTTTCTTTCTTTCTTTCTCTCTCTCCCTCTCTCTCTCTTTCTTTTTCTTCCTTCCTTCCTTCCTTCCTTCCTTCCTTCCTTCCTTCCTTCCTTCCTTCCTTCCTTCCTTCCTTCCTTCCTTCCTTCCTTCCTTCCTTCCTTCCTTCCTTCCTTCCTTCCCTCCTTCCTTCTTCCTTTCTTCTCCCTCTTCTCTCTCTCTCTCTCTCTTCTTTCATCACCCGCCAGCCACCAGCTGTTTACCTTGGTTTCAACTGCACCAACACCATGTCCTGAAGTTGGGTACCATCTGCCATCTCCCTTTTATTTTTCAGCTTCCTTTTATATATTGTCTTCTCTGATTTGATTATAAGCTTTTTGAGGGCAGGAACTATCTTTTTCTTATTTGTATCCTCAGTGCTTAGCACAGTGCCTGGCACATAGTAGTACTTAATAAATGTTTACTGTGTGTATATATATATATATATATATATATATACACACACAATACATACATACATACATACATACATACATACATACCTATATGGAAACAAGTAACTCTCCAGTTGTACATAAGCTTCCTCATGATAGGGATTTTTTTCCCTTTTTGTATCTATGCTCTACCATCTAGCCCAATGCTTAATAAATGCACTGACTATGTTGAGTGGGTGAGATTTACTTCTTGTTCCTTTCCATCTATCTCCATCTATGTTTTCATTTCTACTTTCTGTCTACTGAACTGGTCTTGTAAGTGGGCCTAGGTGAAAGAAGAAAAGAGCTCTGGGGTAGAGAGCACAGGACAAATAAATGCACAATAAGCTTTAACCCCCATGTTCTGCTCCAAAGCACAGAGCCTTCTGTGTTATAGGTTTCTAAATGTTGTTTGCTATGTGACATCTAGGCCCCTTATCAGTCACATGGAAATACTGATTATAACAGGATAGTTAGGTGGCACAGTGGATAGAAGGCCAGGCCTGGAGTCAGGAAGATTCATTCTGGAGCTAAAAATCTGGCCTCAGACACTTACTAGATGTATGACTATGGGCAAGTCATTTTACCCTGTTTGCCTCATTCTCCTCATCTGTAAAATGAGCTATAGAAGGAAATGTCAAACCACTGAAGTGTCTTTGCCAAAAAACAAACAAACAAACAAACAACTTCAAATGTGGTCACAAAGAGTGAGACAAGACTGAAAAAAATGACTGAACAACAATTGGTTAGAGCATCACTTTTATGTAACACTATTGAACCATTCAATCACATTCATGCCTGCTCAAATTGAGCAACCAGGAGACAGCTGGTTGAAACACAGCACTTTCTGTGTGTGACACTGCTGACACCTTTCTGTGGGGCAGATTGTAGCTCCCATTTGCTCCCATTTGCTACAGGTGGTCCAGATCTGGGATTGCATCATTGGAATTGCTGGCGAGGACACTCCTTCTTCTGACACAGACCATTACCTTATCTACCACTTAGAGCCTAGCAGAGTAGCCTAGAGCACCAGGAAGTTAAGCAGTTTACTAAAGATTACACAGCCAGTCTACTTCAGAAGCGGGGACTGAACCCAAGGGTTCTTGACTTTGAGGGCACCTCTCTAGAGTGCTGTTCAGTTGTGTCCAACTCTGCATGACCGCATTTGGGGTTTTCTTGGCAAAGATACTGGAGTGATTTGCCATTTCCTTCTCCATCTCATTTTACAGATGAGGAAACGGAATCAAACACAGTTAAGTGACTTGCCCAGGGTCACACAGGTAGTATGTATATGAGGCCAGATTTGAACTTAGGAAGATGAATCTTCCTGACTCTTGGCCCAGTGCTCTATCCACTGCACCATCTAGCTATCTCTCCCTTTAGACTGTAGAGACCTCATATGGGGTCACAACCACAGTTTAAGAAGCACTGAAGGGGACTTCCACTTCCGGGAGCCAAGATGGTGAAATAAAAAGGTAGTCTCTCTCACCCTCTATTATCAACCTCTGAAAACCCAGAAAATATCACCCCAGAAAAAAAAGAAACCTGGAACTGCTGAACTAGAAGAAAGATGGGGAGCAACAGTGCAACAGCCCAGCAAATGGGTCTCCCAGTGCCTCAGCAAAAATAAGGGAAGCGGCACTACAAAGGACCCCAGGTGGATAAACACCCTGCAACAATCATCTGAAAGGAGCTAAAGAAAGCAACCTAGAGTCTTCCTAAAGTCCCAGCCTTGCTGATTCCAACCCAACACCAGGTAAGCTGTCAGAACCCTACAGCCTCCAACTGTCAACCAGGAGGAGATCCTGAAGCCCAGGTGGTAGAGCAGGCAAACACCAACACCTGGACCTCCAAGTGCCTCAGTGGGGGAACCAGGAAACCAGCTCAGAAAACCACCAGGTGCCTCGGCACTCTACCACAAAGGAATCTCCCAGTGCATTAGCAGAAAGAGAGGCAGCATTGCAAGGGCCCCAGGCAGATAAACACCCTGCAGCACCCATCTAAAAGGAGCTGAAGAAAGCTAAAGGAAAGGAAAAGCAGGCAACCTAGAATTGCCTGAAAGTTCCAGCCTTGCTGATTCCAGCCCAACATGAGGTAAGCTGCCAAAACCCTACAGCCTCCAATTGCCAACATAAGAGGCCCCAGCACACAAAGCCAGTGACCAAGACCTAGGCTCCCAACACAAGAAGCTTGGGTCAGTGCCCTCTGTTCCCCAGCAGGAGAGCTCAATCTCTTTAAAGGCCAGGGAATAAAGAAACCATGAGTAAAAAGAAATGTACCATAGATTCATATTATGAGAAGAGTGAAGATCAAGACAGAAATTCTGAAGAGGACAACATTGTCAACAAACCCACATCCACATTGTCAAAAGGAAATATGAACTGGCCTGAAGCCCAAAAAGACTTCTTAGAAGAGCCCAAGAAGAATTTTAAAAGTCTAATGAGAGAGGTAGAAGAGTCCTTAAAAATACAATTGGCCAACTGGGAAAAAAGTACACTGAAGAAAACAAATCCCTTAAAAATACAATTGGCCAATTGAAGAAGGAAGTACAAAAACTAACAGAAGAAAACAATCTGTTAAAAACTAGAATTGGACAAATGGAAACTAATGACTCTAAGAGAGAGCAAGAATCAGTCAAAAAGAAACAAAAAAATGAAAAAATAGATGAAAACATAAAATACCTCACTGGTAAAACAACTGACCTGGAAAATCGATCCAGGAGAGATAATTTAAAAATCATTGGACTACCTGAAAATCGTGATGAAAAAAAGAGCCTGGACAATATCTTTCAGGAAATCATAAAGGAAAACTGCCCAGAAGTCCTAGAACCAGAAGATAACCCGCTCACCACCTGAAAGAGATCCCAAATTTACAACGCCAAGGAATATGATAGCAAAATTCCAAAATTACCAGATGAAAGAGAAGGTGCTGCAAGCAGCCAGAAAGAAACAATTTAAATATCATGGAACCACAGTCAGGATTACACAGGACCTTGCAGCTTCTACATTAAAAGATGCAGGGCATGGAACATGATATTCCATAAGGCAAAGGAGCTTGGATTGCAGCCAAGGATCAACTACCCTGCAAAAATGAGCATGATTTTTCAAGGGAGAAGATAGATATTCAAAGAAATAGGGGACTTCCAAACCTTCCTCATAAAAAGACCAGAGCTCAACAAAAAATTTGATCTTCAAGTACAAGATTCAAGAAAGACATAAAAAGGTAAATGGGACAGAAAGATACAAAATGTTGTTAATAAGGGCAGACTGTTTACATCCCTACAAGGGAAGATGACACTTGCAACTCTTGAGAACTGTATTTATTACACCATGTTAAAGGAGTATACATAAAGGGGGTGGATATTAGTTGACTTTGATGTAATGAAAAAAAAAATCTAATCAAGTGGGTTAAATGGATCCAAGTAAGTGGATTAGTCTGATCTTAGAAAATGTACTGAGAAAGGAGGAGGCAGACAAGGGTAAATTACATTACAGGAAAAGACAGAAAATCCTATTACAGCAGAGGGAAAGAAGGGGGTGAGCATTGTTTGAACCTTACTCTCATCAGATTTGGCTCAAGAAGGGAATAACATAATCAGTTAGGTATAGAAATCTAACTTGCCCTATAGGCAGTAGGAGGGAAAAGGGGAAAGATAAGTGAGGGGGGAATAGAAGGGAGGGAAGAAGCAGTAAGGGCAAAGGGGAAGAAAAGGGAAAGGGATAATAGAAGGGAGGAAAGACTGAAGGAGGCAGTGGTCAAAAGCAAACACTAGTGGGGGGAAATGAGAAAGGAGAAAGAAAAGCATAAACAGGGGGAAAAAGGATGGAGAAAAAGACACAGATAGTAACCATAACTGTGAAAGTTGAATTGCTATCTTTTTTTTCTCTCTCTTGTTGAGTTTTGTTTCCTCTTTTTGATGGTTCCTCCTATTGGTTTTAATTTTTACTTACAACTTCACTAATGTGAAAATATGTTTAATGGGTATGTAAATGTAAAGCCTATAGTCAGATTGTGCGCCGTCTTGGGGAGGGTGGTGAGGAGGAAGGGGGAGAGAAATTTGAAATTCAAAAGCATATGGAAGTGATTGTTGATAAATCAAAATAAATTAATAAAATAAAAATAAATAAACAAATAAATAACATATATAGGATTATAATGGGAAAAAAAGAAGTGCTGAAGGGGTTGCAAGTGCTAGAGTACACCATGCCATCCTACCTCTCAGGCCACAACGCTTAATCAGGAAAGCTGCGGCCTGGTTCTCTCCCTACCTCTCCTGCCCCATATTGTGAACCACAACAAGAAATCCCTTTCTTTTTCAGAAACATTGAAACAGGAAGAGGTAAATGTGTGAAGTCTGATTTTTTCTTGTGTCTCACCAAACAAGCAACTGAAGCAAGACATAATGCAATTTAATGCTATTTAACTTTGGCACAATGAGTGAAGCTTTCTGTAAAGCACATTGTAATTGTCTGTTCAGGAGATATCCCCCGAAGTTAGATTTTCCATTGATTATAATCTACTCCTGTCTCTTCAAACCTGTATTGCCCTATTAGGATTTTAAAATTATACTGATGTATGCACAGATGAACATACATTAAGCATTTCCCACCTTTCTCTGGAAGTCAGAAACATAGAAAGCTATACTCTGTCTATAAACATTTAGTGTATTGAAAGAACAATATTCCAACGATTATTAGCCTAATTTGCTTAAAAAGAGAATGTCAGCTTGGCAGTTAAATAACCATGTGATTGGGGGTCATTTGCTTCTTCTGGATTTTAGATTCCTTCAGTTGAAAACGCACCTTAACGTGAATGGGGCTTTGTCTCAGGGCACTTTCCTGAGGCATGATGGAAAAGGGTTACATTTAATCCCTAATCCTTAATCTTCCCTAAAACTTGCCTCATGCTCCTCTGCTATGTGATGGTCTGCCTATTCATTGCATGTTCATTTCTGGATGCAATGGATAGGAATATCACTATCCTAAAAAGTAATGAACCAACTTCCAGCATAGACAGAGTACTTGCAATAAAGAAGAAAGATCTGATGATAAAAAACAATAATACATGTAGCAGAATTATTTTCATGACTTCCAATATTTTTTTTCTGTCTTTGAAAATATCTTGGCTCTTAATTTTAGGCTGATGACGAAGACTTCATTTCTTGGTTTATTCGATACTATGAGTTGATTATAGAAAATCTGCTTTAGTGCCTGGCCAAGGATTGAATCAGATAATGGGTATGACAGAGTTTTGAAAACTATCAGGTGCTAAATAAAAATCACAATTAAACACAGATTATATGCACTAACCTCTCTCTCTATATATATATCAACAAAGTAACAAGAATTCAACAAAAAGAAGTAGAAGGAAGAAGTGGCAATAGCCTATATTAAATGAGAAGACTAGAATATCTTGTGGATGATCAACCATTGGCATGTATTTCAGGTTCTGATTCAAACTAAAATAAAAGGAACATTAAAATTCATCAAGCAAACAGTGATTAGAATGATAATTTATAAGCAAAAATGTATACAGAGTAAATTATGTGGCTGAATTGGTAAAAATGTGTGACCTGTTGCTGTTGATAATATGATGGCAAAAAACCTACTAAATTCAAAAATTCTGGAAAATATTTTTATCTAACCAGAATGAAAGAGAAAAATAGAATCATGTAGGAAGCAAAGGCCTGTAGTTTTCTGTTCAAAAATCTTCATGCCTCTCTATTGAAATTATTATAAAATTAAAAAAAATAAAATTTAGCATCACTTTTAAAGCCCTCCACAATCAGTGCCCCAACTATATTTCCAGTCATATTAATTCCCATCACATATTTTGTTTCAGAAAGTTGGACTGCTAGCTATTCTTTCATTCATTCATTCATTCATTCATTCATTCATTCATTCATTCATTCATCTCCCATGCCACAACTTAGTATTAGGTACATGAAGAAGCAATCTTTGGCCTTAAAGAGCTCACATTCCATTTGTGTGTGTGTGTGTGTGTGTGTGTGTGTGTGTGTGTGTGTTAGAGTGAAAGAACATATCATCAGTCCACACAAAACATATACAGAAAAGATTCAAGGTAATTTTTTGGGGGGATGGAACAATAAGGAAAAGTTTCTTATAGAAGGAAACATTTGAATTGAGCCTTGGAAAAAGAAAAAAAAAGATTCTAAGAGATGGTTGTAAGAATGGAGTACATTTTAGGTATGAAGGCAAGTGTATGTAAAAAAAAGAAACCACATTCCATCTTCTTCCTATATGCCTTAGCATGAGTGAGTGGTTCCTGTATCAACAATGACACCTTTCCTAAGCTCAGTTTCCTGGATCCTCTAGCTTTCTCTAAATTCTAGCTTAGATATCACCTCCTCCAAGAATTTTTTTCTAATCTCTCCTAGTTAATTTGCCTTCTCTCCCTCTTGAGATGTCTTTATATTATTTTGTATGTAGTTTTTATTTGCAGACTTGTGTACATGCTATATGTTTCTAGTAGAATATAGCTCCTTGAGGATAGGGAAAGAAAGGAAAGGGAAAAAAAGAAGAAAAAAATTATATAGTACCTACTATGTGCAAAGATTTTTAGTAATATTATCTCATTTGATCTTCAACACAACCCTGTGAGGTAGGTGCTCTTCTTATCCCTATAGTACAATTAAGGCAAGTGAGGTTAAGTGACTTTTCCAAGGTCATACAGCTAGTACATGTCTGCTGGATTCAAGCTCAGGTTTTCCTGACTCTAGGCTCAGTACTTTATGCACTATATACACCCTATAGTTGACTGGAGACTGCTTGTTTTTATCTTTCTCTCCCCAGTGTAGTAGTGTAGTCCCTTGCACATAGCAGGTTGTTTTAAGTAAATGTTTATTGAATTAAAACACATGTTTGATCTTTTATAAAAACCTGTTTGGGAGTCTTAATAAAACAGCCGGCTAAAGCTTAAGACAAAAAGCACAAAAAAAGAAAACAAATTCACAGATGCTATTTGGCTATAGGCATGTGTTAATTATTAAATAATGTTTTTTTTTATAAAAAAACAAACAGAAATGATCTCATAATGCTTAAATAAGTGGTAAAATCTTTGATTCAGAGTTCTATGAACAGACATAGATTAACATAGATCAATATAAACATATTATTAAACTGTTAAAAATTTGTTGTTTGTTCAGTCGTTTTTCAGTCATTTCCAACTCTTTGTGAACCCACTTAGGGTTTTCTTGGTAAAGATACTGGAGGGGTTTTCCATTTCCTTCTCCAGTTCATTTTAAAGATGATGAAACTGAGACAAAGACGGGTAAGTGACTTGCCCAGGATCATACAGATAGTAAGTATCTGAGGCCAGTTCTTCCTGATTCCAGGTCCAACACTCTATCCACTGTGCCACCTTGCTGCCCTACTATTTAAAAAAAAAAATAGAAAATGATAAAACTTATCTAGTTAAAGTTTGATTTCACACCTTTGGATGATAAGTGCAGGGCTGGATGATCCAAAATGGATGATTTATAGTCAATGAGCAAAGTATGAGAATATTGTTTCTTCGTATCTCTCCTCAGTAACAATGGGACAATGTGAACCACAAGAGACGTGAGTCCTGTGTCCTCAGTGGTTTAAAACTTAAAGTTCTGAATGAGGAAGCTTTGAGTCAACTGTTGCAAAAAATACATAACATAACGAAGATCCAGGAGTTTTCAAACCTTAATATGAGTCCAAGAGAATATAGTCATGAGCTTGGAACCTTAGGATGTATACAGTCATCTAAACTCTGAATATTGCCCTTGGAAGAACATTATGAGATTGAAAGTTTCTGGAGAGATCAAACTGTGGATGTAGAATATGGAGTCATCTGTAAATTGTCAAGAGATCAAGGCCATTGTGTGTTAGCTCAGTTCTTTTACCTGTACCTTTCCTGATTTTTTAAAGTTCCCCTTAAATCTTTCACTCACTAATATTTTAAATTGAGATGGCCTTTTTTAACCTAATAAAACAATTTCTATGTTTCTGTCTCCTGTCTCACTGTTTCTCTCTCTCTCTCTCTTTTTTTTTTGGCTAGGCAATGGGGTTAAGTGACTTGCCCTGGGTCACACAGCTGGTAAGTGTCAAATGTCTGAGGTCAGATTTGAACTCAGGTCCTCCTGAATCCAAGGCTGGTGCTCTATCCAATTACCACCTAGCTGCCTCACTGTTTCTCTGTCTCTGTGTGATTATCTGTCTCCTTTCCAATCTCTCTCATAACTTCTAAACATGAATATAATTCAATTTCACAACTATTATTTTCTTGGTAATTTTTTGGGCAGTATGTAAGTGAAATATTCTAGTTGCTGCTATTCCCTTCTCCCATCATGCCCCCGGACATTCCTTGAATGCCTACCTTTTATTGAATGTCCATCACTGATGATCAGGGTCAGATTTACAGGGTCTGTCATTTTTGGGCTGCAGTCTGAGTTTTTTTGCTTTTGGGAACATACTAATCCAGGAGTGGGGAACCTTTGACTGAATCTAGACTCCACAGAACAGAGCCCTGTGATAAAAAAAAAATTATTCTGTGAAATTTGGATAGAGTCACAGGACTGCACTTGAGGATCTAGAGGGCCACATGTGACCTTGAGGCCCCAGGTTCCCCACTTCTGTATCTGTTCTCTCCCTTTTGTGTTTTATCTTCCCCTATTAAAATGTAAGTTCATCAAGGGTAGAACTGGCGTTCACTTTCATTGTATTTGTGTTTTCAGTCCTTAGCCCACACATGGTAAGCTTTTTAATAAATTCTTTATCTAATCCAATTTAATCCTGTGATATTTGAATTACTTTACCTTCATATTCGAAGGTCTTCTGGCCATTCGCAGAATTTATTGCCTGTCATTGAAATTGTTACATTTAACTGCTATGGAACTTGAAATTTAAAGAATAGTGTTTTTTTTTTCCCCTTGTTGGTGACCTGTGGATTCACTCCATCACTATTGCATACTCAGTCAATCAAATAGGATTCATTAAGCGCTCACTATGTGTCCGGCACTGTACCAATTGCAAGGAAAACAAAGAAAGGCAAAAGACAGTCCTTGGTCTGGCTCTCAAGGAACTCCCAGTCAAATGGAGAAGACAACAGGTAAACAAGTACACACAGACCTGATACATACAATACTGGAATTAGTCTGAGAAGAAAGGCACTAAGATTAAAAAGTACAGGGAGTGACATCACACAGAAAATGGGACTTTAATTGAGATTTGAAAATGCCCATGGGAGGCAGGAATGAGGGATTCTAGGCATGGGAGATAGCTTGTGAAAAAGCCCAGAGTTGAACATGTGTGACCAGCAGTGGGGTAAAAGTGTCAGGAGGTTGGAAGGTAGAAAAAATATGATACAGAGAGGAAGACACCGCTAAACACCTGGGGTTAAGTATCAGATATGAGGCACTTGCTATAGATGGGGAGGCTAGAATCCTGAAGAAGAAACAGCTGATTCCACGTCAAAGAATCATGATGAAGATCCAAAGGTGGTATCAAGAGGAAGGGCATCCAGTGAGGTTCAGAGGAAGGAGCGATGAGTAGTGGTGGCTGATCACTGCCAGCTGAGGAATAACAAGGCAGCCATTTGTCAATCTGATATAAAAGACTCCGAAGCCTGTTGCTTCCCAGTGCACCTACTAGAGATGTGTTAGAGAACCTGCTGAGATCTAATAAACTCAATGATTAAGGCATACTTCTAGACATTTACGTGGTGATAAAAGATGCTGCCAGAAGGGAGATAGAGTACATTCCTACGTATTATGAAGTTCTAAGCAAGAAACTGAAGGTTTTCAGGGGCCCAGAGAATACTTGCAGCACTGCTAGCAATCAAAGATACAGACTTCAATACCCGACTAGAGGACCTAGGTTCAAATCCTGCATCTGCCACTTATTACCTGTGTGGCTTTAGAAAAGTCCCTTAACCTCTCTGGGTCTTGGTTTTCATATCTGTTAAATGTCAAACTGGACACAATGGCCTCCAAGCTCTAAATCTGTGATCCTATGATTTCTGAGCCACAGCTTTATGAGATAAGACTATTTATTCTTGGCTAGTGATAAGTAACTCTAAATAAGCACTGATAAAATATATATAAAATTTCCTAGAGATATACAAGAAGGCTATGAATAGAATGAAGAGGGGAAACCTGCTTATTTATACCTATGTACTATAGAGAATAGAAGCTACAATATAGAAAGACTAATAGAGATCCACAGTAATTCACAGGAGACAAAAACCTTAGAAGTGAGCCAGTATTTAAATTGTCAGGTATTTAGACAAAAAAACAAAACAAAACAAAGGAAAAAAAAACTCCCATAAAATATTGGTAAGAAGCAAGGTGAAGTAGAGCTTCTAATCCAAAGGAAACATTTTCACCTTTATAGGTATTGCTGAGATGTTAGAGATGCAGGCTTTTAATCATGTGGATATTTGCAGAAATTCTTCCTCTGCAAACATCAGAGTAGCTAAAAATAATTCTTTGCTTGTCTTACTTCTAAGACAGTCATGGTCAGTGGAAGAATGAAGATCATGGACCAGACCTGGAGACCTTCCCCTGATTAATTGAATTCAAAGGGAAGGAGAAAAAAAGATGTCTAACCCAGTCCAATCACATTTGTTAAGTGCCTTCCGTTGTGCCAGGCACTGTGCTAAATGCTAGGGATACAATTAATAAGAAGAAAGTAGCTATTTTCAAGCAGTTTACAATCTAAACGGGGGGGGGGGATAAAACACAAAAGGAGGCAGTAAAAGGGCATGTGTGTGTGTGTGTGGTGTGTGTGTGTGTGTGTGTGTGAGAGAGAGAGAGAGAGAGAGAGAGAGAGAGAGAGAGAGAGAGAGAGAGAGAGAGCGAGCGAGAGCAGGGTATCTTGTTCTATAGAGTTGAAAAAAACAGACAAGTCAGTAGATGCAGAGTGGAACGATTCCAAAAGTTTAGTTTTTGTTTCATTCCCCAGCCCTGCAGTCAGAGAAGAGAGAAGGAAAGGAAGATTGTTTCAGTCAAGGCCTGAGTCAGCAGCACGGTGATGAGATTAGAGGTGATAAGCTTAGACTGGGAAGGGCAACTTGTCCATAAAGTTGAAAACACCAGGCACTGCAGCAGATGCAGAGTGCCTTAATATATCTCAAGGCAGAAATGACAAAAATAAAACAAAAAGTGAGGCTGGAGAAAAAGAAAAAGTAAGGAGGTCTTTTTGCTTTATATTCAATCTCCACTCCGAGTTCATCAGTTCTTTCTCTGGAGGTAGATAGCATTTTCCATCATGGGTCCTTTTGAATGTCTTAGATCGTGGTCTCCATAAAGCAGCTAAGTCTTTCACAGTTGATCATCCTTGTAATATTGCAGTTACTGAGTACAATGTTCTGGTTATACTCACTTCACTTTGCATGAGTTTGTATAAGTCTTTCCAGATTTTTCTGAAACCATCCTGTTCATCATTTCTTATAGCATAATAGTATTCCACCACACTCATATACCACAACTTGTTCACCCATTTCCCATTTGATGGGCACCTCTCAGTTTCCAATTCTTTGACACCACAAAAAAAAAGTTGCTACAAATATATTTGTACATATAGGTCCTTTTCTCTTTTGTATCGGTATTGCTAGGTCAAAGGGTATGCACAGTCTTATAGCTCTTTGAGCATAATTTCAAATTGTTCTCCAAGATGGTTGGACTAAATTCACAACTCCACCAACAGTGCAATTGTATTCCAATTTTTTCACACCCCCTCCAGCATTTTCCATTTTCCTTTTCTGTCCTATTAACCAGTTTGACAAGTGTAAAGTGACACCTCAGACTTGTTTTAATTTGCATTTTTCTAATCAGTATGGATTTAGAGCATTTTTTAATGTGACTATTGATAGCTTTGATTTCTTCTGAAAACTGCATGTCCATATCCTTTGACTATTTATTAACTGGGGTATGGCTTTTATTTTTATAAACTTAGCTCAGTTCTCTATATGTTTGAGAAATGAGGCCTTTATCATAGAAACTTGCTGATAAATTTTGTTCCTAGTTTCCTGTTTTCCTTTCAATTTTAGCTGCATTAGTTTTGTTTGTGTAAAATCTTTTTAAATTTCATGTAATTAAAATGATCAATTTTGCTTCTCCTGATGCTCTCTATATCTTATTTGATCATAAACTCTTCATTTATTTAGAGATCTGTCAGGTACATTTTCCCTTGCTCCCCTAATTTACTTATGATATCATTCTTTATGTTTAAATAATTTATCCATTTTGACTTTATCTTAATATATAGTGTGGGATATTGGTCTATGCCTCATTTCTGTCAAACTTCTTTCCAGTTTTCCCAGCAATTTTTGTCTGTTGTTTAGTTCCCACCCCAAAAGCTTGGCTCTTTGGGTTTATCCAACACTAGATTACTATGGTCATTAGTGCTGTGTGTCATATACCTAACCTATTCCACTGATCCACTACTCTATTTCTTAGTCAGTACCAGATTATTTTGATGATTACTACTTTGTAATATAGTTTGGAATCTGGAATCACTGGACCATCTTCCTTCCCTTTTTTTTTTTCATTGATTTCTTTGATATTTTTGAACTTTTGTTCTTACAGATGAACTTTGTTATTGTTTTTTTCTAATTCTACAAAATAATTCATTGGTAGTTTGGTATGACACTGAATAGGTAAATTAACAGGTAGAATTGTAATTTTTATTGATTTAGATTAGCCTACTCTTGAGTAATGAGTATTTCTCCACTTGTTTAAATCTGTCGTTGTATGAAAAGTGTTTTGTAATTATTCTGTTCATTTAATCCCTGGGTTTGACTGGGCAGGTAGACTGCCAAGTATTTAATATTGTCTACAGTTATTTATTTTCATTGTTTTTGGAGGATATTTGAGTTAAGTAACTTGCACTGGGTTACAGAGCTAGAAAATGTCTGAAGTCACACAATAACAGCCACGTTATACAATGACTAAGATTGTTAAACTGAACCCTTCTCAGCATTATGAGGATCTAAGACATCTCCAGAGGCCTTGGGATGGAAAATGCTTTCCACATCCAAAGAAAGAACTGTGGAAGTCGAATCTCTATCACTTATTTTTACCTTCTGTTGAGTTTTGTTTCCTCTTTCTGATGGTTCCTCCTGTTGGTTTTAATTTTTACTTACAACTTCACTAATGTGAAAATATGTTTAATGGGTATGTAAACATATAGCTTATATCAGATTGTGTGCCGTCTTGGGGAGGGTGGTGGGGAGGAAGGGGGAGAAAAATTTTAAACTCAAATGTATATGGAAGTGATTGTTGATAAATCAAAATAAATTAATAAAATAAAAAAGAAAAAGAAAATGTCTGAAGTCACATTTGAACTCAGGTCCTCCTGACTCCAGGGCTCATGCTCTAGTTACTGCACCATCTAGCTGCTCCTGCAGTTATTTTAAACGAAATTTATCCCTATCCTCTTGCTGCTGGTTTTTCTTGGTATTTTAGAGAAATGTTGATGATTTAAGTGGGTTTATTTTATATTCAGTAATTTGAACATGTTTGGCATTGCCCTTCTTGAGGATTGGAATGTTAAACAATCTTTTCCAGTCCCATGGCCTGTTGAATTTTCCAGATTTGCTGTCATATCTAGTGCAGCATTTTAACATCATCATCTTTTAGGATTTTAAATAGCTCAGCTGGAATTCCATCAACTATCCTTCATGTTAGCAATGCTTCCTAAAGCCCACTTGACTTTATTCTCTAGGTTGGATTGCTCAAGATCAGTAATCATGGCACAGTGGTTAACAGCGATATTAAGATCTTTCTCATACAGTTCTTCTGTACATTCTTGCCACCTCTTCTTATTATCTTCTACTTCTTGTAAATGCCTACCATTTTTGTCTTTTGTCATATCCATTTTTGTAGGAAACATTCCCTTACTTAATACCTTTAACTTTTTCTTGAACAAATCTCTTGTCTATCCCATTCTATTGTTTTCTTCTATTTCTTTGCATTGCTCATTTAAGAAAACCTTATCCTTTCTTGCGATTGTCTGGAATTCTGCATTCAATAGGGTATATCTTTCTCTTTTGCTTTCCTTCTTTTTCTCAGCTGTTTGTAAAGCCTCATCAGACAGTCATTTTGCTTTCTTGTTCTTCTTTTTCTTTGGGATAGTGTTGAGATTGTGTCCAATTCATACTTTTTTTGGGGGGGGCTTTTCTTTTCTTTTTTTAATTTCTTTTTTTCTTTCTTTTTTATTTTATTAGTTTATTTTGATTAATCAGCAATCACTTCCATATACATTTGAGTTTAAAAATTTCTCCCCCTTCCTCTCCACCACCCTCCCCAAGATAGCACACAATCTGATATAGGCTATGCATTTACATTCCTATTACACATATTTTCACGTTAGTGAAGCTGTAAGTAAATTTTTTTTAAAAAATACAAATTTATTTATTTGTAGTTTTCAACATTCATTTCCACAAGTTTTTCAGTTTCCCATTTTCACCCCGTCTCACCCTCCCCCCACCCCAAGATGACATGCATTCTGAATATCCCTTCCTTTAGTCTGTCCTCCTTTCTTTCTCTCCCCTTCTCTTATCCCCTTGCCCTTCTATTTTCCTGTAGGGCAGGATAGACTACTGTACCCCATTTCCTCTATTTCTTATTTCCTCATAGCATGTGAAAAAGCTTTTTTAAACATGTGTTTTTAAAACTTGAGGTTTCAAATTTTCTCTCTTCCTCCCTCCCCACCCACCCTCATTGGAAAGGCATGCAACTCAATATAGGTTGTACATGTGCAGTTATGCAAACCATAGTAGACATGTTGTGAAAAACTAACTCTATTTCCCTTAATCCTTTCTACCCTCCCATTTATTCTAGTCTTTCTTTTGACCCTGTTCCTCCTCAGAAGTATTTACTTCTGATTACACCCTTTTCCAATCTGCCTTCCTCTCTATCATCCCCCTGCTCTCTTGTCCCCTTCTCCCCCTATTTTCTGTAGGGTAAGACAATTTCCATACCCAATTGAATGTGTATGTTATTCCCTCCTTAAGCCAAATCCTATGAGAATAAGATTACTCATTCCCTCTCACCTTCCCTTTCCCCTCCACTGTAAGAGACTTTTCTTTTCTGTTTTTTTTTGTGAGATAATTTACCCCATTCTACCTCTCCCTTTCTTCTTCTCTGAGTATAATCCCTCATCCCTTAATTTTGTTCTCCAGATATGACCCCTTAATCTTCAACTCACCCTGTGCCTTCTATCTATCTATCTATCTATCTATCTATCTATCTATACTATCTACATACATAATTTTTTTCCTCCAACTACCCTAATACTGACAAAGGTCTCATGAGTTTAAATATCATCTTTCCATGCAGGAATGTAAACAGTTCAATCTTAATAAGTCTCTTATGATTTCTCTTTCCTGTTTACCTCTTCATGTTCCACTGAGTCCTGTATTTGAAAGTCAAATTTTCTTTCAGCTCTGGTCTTTTCATCAGGAATGCTTGAAAGTCCTCTATTTCACTGAATGACCATTTTTTCCCCTGAAGGATTATACTCAGTTTTGCTGGGTAGGTGATTCTTGGTTGTAATCCTATCTCCTTTGCCCTCCAGAATATTATATTCCATGCCCTGTGGTCCTTTAATGTAGAAGCTGCTAAATCTTGTGTTATCCTGATTGTGTTTCCACAGTACTTGAATTGTTTCCTTCTGGCAGCTTGTAATATTTTCTCCTTGACCTGGGAACTCTGGAATTTGGCTAAATATTCCTAGGAGTTTTCCTTTGGGGATCTCTTTCAGGAGGAGATCTGTGGATTCTTTCAATTTCTATTTTGCCCTCTGGTTCTAATATATCAGGGCAGTTTTCCTTGATAATTTCTTGAAAGATGATGTCTAGGCTCTTTTTTTGATCATGGCTTTCAGATAGTCCAATAATTTTTAAATTCTCTCTCCTGGATCTATTTTCCAGGTCAGTTGTTTTTCCAATGAGATATTTCACATTGTTTTCTAATTTTTCATTCTTTTGGATTTGTTTTACAGTGTCTTGATTTCTCAAAAGTCACTGCTTCCAATTGCTCTATTCTAATTTTTAAGGAAGTATTTTCTTCAGTAATCTTTTGGACTTCCTTTTCCATTTGGCCAATTTTTCTTTTTAGGGCATTTTCTCCTCATTGGCTTTTTGGACCTCTTTTGCCATTTGGGTTAGGGTTTTTTAAGGTGTTATTTTCTTCAGTATTTTTTTGGGTCTCCTTTAGCAAGCTGTTGACTTGTTTTTCATGATTTTCTTGCATCACTCTCATTTCTTTCCAGTTTTTCCTCTACTTCCCTTACTTGCTTCTCAAAATCCCTTTTGAGCTGTTCCAAGGCCTGGGACTGATTCATATTTTTCTTGGAGGCTTTGGATGTAGGAGCTTTGACTTTGTTGTCTTCTTCTCGTTGTATATTTTGATCTTCTTTGTCACCAAAGTAAGATAATATAGTCTGACTTCTTTTTGCACTGCTTGCTCATGATCCCAGCCAATTGCTTGAGTTTTAAACTCTTTGTTAAGGTAAGAGTCTGCTTCCAATGTGGAGAATGTACTGTCCCAAGCTTCAGGGGTTTGTATAGCTGTTTTCAGAGATACTTGTAGGGACATGTAAATTTTCAGTTCTTCCAAGGTGGTATGATAAGGGGCGAGGTGTTTACTCCTTTCCTGACCGCAAGCATTCCTTTCTGTCCTGTAACTGTGAGGAGGGGTTCCTGTCCACAGCCACTACAAGCTCTACCACACCAGCGTTCCTCCTCACCCCAGCACCGCCGCCCGGAACTGTGACTCAGATCCAAACACGGGCAAAGTAAGAGATTCCTGCCTCAGCACTGGCAAAGAGATCCCTACAGTCCCTCTCTGATCAGCCACTGGATTCCCCCTCAGTCTGTGAGCCAGAAGCTGGGGAAGCCGCTGCCCCCCCCATCACGCTCTTGGGGAATGAAGCTGAGACCCCGCTCTCCTTTCTCAGCACCTACAGAAACAGACTTTTCCCACTGACCTTCCAAGTTGTCTTTGGCTTTAGTGGGTTGAGGAGTCTGGAAACCTCCACAGCTGCCCGAGATTCAGTCCTCTGAGGCCTTCTCCAGGTTTGCTGCAGCCTGCGTGCCCATGCTGCACTGCGCTCCCAGCCCGGCGTGATACACCTTTCTGATCAATCATCCAGGTTGTCTTGGGCTGGAAATTTGTTTCACTCTGTCTTTTTGTGGGTTCTGCTGCTTCAGAATTTGTTTAGAGCCATTTTTTATGAGTACTTGGAGGGGTTTGGGGGAGAGCTTAAACAAATCACTGCTTTCACTCCGCCATCTTGGCTTCGCCTAGCTGTAAATAAAAATTAAAACCAATAGGAGGAGCCATCAGAAAGAGGAAACAAAACTCAACAGAAGAGGGAAAAAAAAGGATCGCGATTCAACTTTCACAGTTATGGTTACTATCTGTGTCTTTTTCTCCACCCTTTTCCCCCCTGTTTATGCTTTTCTTTCTCCTTTCTCCTTTTCCCTCCTCACTAGTGTTTTGCTCTTGACCACCGCCTCCTTCATTCTCTCCTCCCTTCTATTATCCCTTTCCCTTTTCTTCCCCTTTACCCTTACTGCTTATTCCCTCCTTTCTATCCCCCTCCCTTTTTCTTCCCCACTTCCCTCCCACTGCCTATAGGGCAAGTTAGATTTCTATACCCAAATGACTATGTTATTTCCTTCTTGAGCCAAATCTGATGAGAGTAAGGTTCAAACAATGCTCATCTCCCTCCCTTCTTTCCCTCTGATGCAATAGGATTTTCTATCTTTTCCTGTCTGCCTCCTCCTTTCTCAGTACATTTTCTAAGATCAGACTAATCCACTTACTTGGATCCATTTAACCCACTTGATTAGATTTTTTTTTGTCATTACATCAAAGTCAACTAATATCCACCCCCTTTATGTATACTCCTTTACCATGGTATAATAACAATACAGTTCTCAAGAGTTGCAAGTGTCATCTTCCTTAGATGTAAACAGTCCCGCCTTATTAACAACATTTTGATCTTTCTGTCCCATTTACCGTTTTATGTCTTTCTTGAATCTTGTACTTGAAGATCAAATTTTTTGTTGAGCTCTGGTCTTTTTATGAGGAAGGTTTGGAAGTCCCCTATTTCATTGAATATCCATCTCCTCCCTTGAAAAATCATGCTCATTTTTGCAGGGTAGTTGATCCTTGGCTGCAATCCAAGCTCCTTTGCCTTATGGAATATCATGTTCCACCCTGCGTCTTTTAATGTAGAAGCTGCAAGGTCCTATGTAATCCTGACTGTGGTTCCATGATATTTAAATTGTTTCTTTCTGGCTGCTTGCAGCACCTTCTCTTTCATCTGGTAATTTTGGAATTTTGCTATTATATTCCTTGGCGTTGTCAATTTGGGATCTCTTTCAGGTGGTGAGCAGTGTATTCTTTCTATGGTTATTTTACCTTCTGGTTCTAGGACTTCGGGCAGGTTTCCTTTATTATTTCCTGAAAGATGCTGTCCAGGCTCTTTTTTTCATCATGATTTTCAGGTAGTCCAATGATTTTTAAATTGTCTCTCCTGGATCATTTTCCAGGTCAGTTGTTTTATCCATGAGGTATTTTATGTTTTCATCTATTTTTTCATTTTTTTGTTTCTGTTTGACTGATTCTTGCTCTCTCATAGAGTCATTAGTTTCCATTTGTCCAATTCTAGTTTTTAACAGATTGTTTTCTTCTGTTAGTTTTTGTACTTCCTTCTTCAATTGGCCAATTGTATTTTTAAGGGATTTGTTTTCTTCAGTGTACTTTTTTTTCCAGTTTGCCAATTGTGTTTTTTAGGGACTTGTTTTCTTCAGTGTACTTTTTTTCCAATTGGCCAATTGTATTTTTTAAGGACTCTTCTACCTCTCTCATTAGACTTTTAAAATCCTTCTTGGGCTCTTTTAAGAAGGCTTTTTGGGCTTCAGACCAGTTCATATTCCCTTTTGTTGTTGCAGATGTGGGTTTGTTGACAATGTTGTCCTCTTCAGAATTTCTGTCTTGATCTTCACTCTTCTCATAATATGAATCTATGGTATGTTTCTTTTTACTCATGGTTTCTTTATTCCCTGGCCTTTAAAGAGATTGAGCTCTCCTGCTGGGGAACAGAGGGCACTGACCCAAGCTTCTTGTGTTGGGAGCCTAGGTCTTGGTCACTGGCTTTGTGTGCTGGGGCCTCTTATGTTGGCAATTGGAGGTTGTAGGGTTTTGGCTGCTTACCTCGTGTTGGGCTGGAATAAGCAAGGCTGGAACTTTCAAGCAATTCTAGGTTGCCTGCTCTTCCTTTCCTTTAGCCTTCTGTAGCCCCTTTTAGATGGGTGCTGCAGGGTATTTATGTGCCTGGGGCCCCTTGCAATGCTGCCTCCCTCATTTCTGCTAATTCACTGGGAGATTCCTTTGTGGTAGAGTGCCGAGGCACCTGGTGGCTTTCTGAGCTGGTTTCCGCTGGTTCCCCCACCCTCACTGAGGCACTTGGAGGTCCAGGTGTTGGTGTTTGCCTGCTCTACCACCTGGACTTCAGGATCTCTTCCTGGCTGACAGTTGGAGGCTGTAGGGTTCTGACAGCTCACCTGGTGTTGGGTTGGAATCAGCAAGGCTGGGACTTTAGGAAGGTAGCTTTCTTCAGCTCCTTTCATATGAATGCTGCAGGGTGCCCATTTGCTTGGGGTCCTTTGTAGCGCTGCTTCCCTTATTTTTGCTGTGGACTGGGAGACCTGTTTGCTGGGCTGTTGCACTGCTGTTCCCCATCTTTCTTCTAGTTCAGCTGTTCCAAGTTTTTTTTTTTTTTCTGGGGTGATATTGTCTGGGTTTTCAGAAGTTGATAGGGGTGGGTGAGAAAGACTACTTCTTTACTCCGCCATCTTGGCTTGGGGGAGGGGGGCTTTTCTTGCAGCTGTTTTGATTTCAATGTCTTCTGAATTTGTGTTTTGATCTTTCCAATCACTATAGTAACTTTTTATGGCCAAGTTTTTTCTCATTTTTCCGCCCTATTTTTTTAAATTTTGATCTTTATGTTAAAGTTGGGCTTTTTTCCAGGGTGTGTGTGTGTGTGTATATGTGTGTGTGTGTGTGTGTGTGTGTGTGTGTGTGTGTGTGTGTGTGAAAAGTTTTCTCAAGCTCCAGGCCATTTTGCACTGCTATTTGCAGAGCTTGTTCTGGGGATTTGGTAGTTTTTGGTGCGTTCAAGATACTGTGACCTGGGGATAGGTGTGGTTATTGCTTTCTTAGTCTGCTCTCTATTCCTTATTCAGGAAGGAATTTCTTGGGATTGTAATTGATACTGTTCCTTAGTGTCCCTTATCCCTTGTGACCAGAAGTGATACTGTCCCTTGGGGTTTTTGCTCCCTCTTCACCAAAAGTGTTCTTCTATTCACTTAGCATTATGACCCAGAAGTGAGTATAGGAAATGGCCTTGCCAAATAGTATCTGGTCCTGCATCCAATGCTAGTACGACAGGCCCCCTGAAATATCTTTCTGACCACTTGCTTGGTCCCTTTACTGTCTCTGGCTGAGATCTCCCAAAGCTGTTGCTGTTTCTGTCACTGCCACCTAGGCCCACCACTGGTGTTTCATCCATGTGGGCTTTGGGTCAGCCTCTACCCCTGTCAGAGATCTTGCCTTCCAACCTCCTACATTGCCTCAGGCTAGAAGAACATCTCTGACGTTTTGTTGGCTCTACCATTCCAGAATTCAATTTGAAGTATTATTTTAAGGTTGTTTGGAGGGGAATATTGGGAGAACTCAGCTTAGTGCTATTTCTACTTTATCATGTTGGTCCACTCCCACCACAATTTGTCTTAAAATGTTCATTTAGTCAAAACCCAAATCTTCTTAAATGATCTAAGAACCCAGGTTTAGATTCCTTAGTATAGTTATTTTTTTTTCTTCAAGGGTTTAATACAATCTCTTTTTTTTTTTGTGAGGCACTTGGGGTTAAGTGACTTGCCCAGGGTCACACAGCTAGTGAGTATCATGTGTCTGAGTCTGAATTTGTACTCAGGTCCTCCTTACTTCAGGGCCAGTGCTCTATCCACTGTGCCCCTAGCTGCCCTAACACAGTCTCTTTAATGGTATTAAATTGTTTTAAGAGATGTAACTCCCACAATTTTTCTTAATATATTAATTTAGTCAAGTACATTTTCAATCTCCATATAAATTCATAGTTTCCATTTTTTTCCAAGTTCTAATTTAATTTCACAATAAATATTCCCAAACATTTTCTCCATCCTCCACCCCTCATTCTAGGTACTATATTTTATTTTATTTTATCAATGTTTCATTGTGAACTTAACATTAAACTTCAAGACAACAAATTGGACTTGATGTGGAGCTGTTTACATTGAAATAAGTAATTTTCTTTTTGAAAACTATTTTCTTTTTAACATTCTTTTTAAAATTTGAGCTCCAAATTTTCTGCTTTTCTTCAGCCCCTCCCATTGAGAAGGCAAGAAAAATGTGTCATATATTCATCGTTATAAAGGCAAAATCATGCAAAACACATTTTTATATTAGCCATGTTGCAAAAAAAAAAAAACCAAGAAGAATAAAGAAGGTGAAAGAAAATATGCTTCATACTGCAGTCATATTTCATCAGTTCTCTGTCTGGAGGTGGAGAGTATTTTTTGTTTTCATCATAGGTCCTTTGTAATTGTCTTAGATAATTGCATTGATCAGAATAGCTATGTTTCACAGTTGATTATCATGATAACATTCCTGTTACTGTGTACAATATTCTCCTAGTTTTGTTCACTTCATTTGCATCAGTTCATATGTCTTTCCAGGTTTTTCTGAAACTGCCCCTTTTGTCATTTCTCACAGCATAATGGTATTGTATTACAGTCATATACCACAACTTTGTTCAGCCATTCTCCAATTGATAGCCATTCTTTCAATTTCTTTTTTTAAAATTTATTTATTTTTAGTTTTCAACATGTACTTCCACAAGATTTTGAGTTCCAAATTTTCACCCCAACTTGCCCCTCACCCCACCCCAAGATGGCATGCATTCTGAATATCCCTTCCCCTAGTCTGTCCTCTCTTCTATCTATCCCCCTTTTCTCTGATCCCCTTCCCCTTCTATTTTCCTGTGGGGTGGGATAGATTTCTGTACCCCATTTCCTGTATTTCTTATTTCCCAGTTCATGTGAAAACTTTTTTTTTAAACATGTGTTTTTAAAACTTTGAGTTCCAAATTTTCTCCCTTCCTCCCTCTCCACCCACCCTCATTGAAAAGACAAGCAACTCATTATAGATTATACATGTGCAATTATGCAAAACATTTCTATAGTAGTCATGCTGTGAAAAACGAACTCTATTTCCCTTAATCCTAACCCCCCCTATTTATTCTATTCTCTCTTTTGACCCTGACCCTCCTCAGAAGTTTTTGCTTCTGATTACCTCCTTTCCCAATCTGCCCTCCTCTCTATCATTCTCCTGCTCCCTTGTCCCCTTCTCCCCCTATTTTCCTGTAAGGTAAGACAAATTTCCATACTCAGTTGAGTGTGTATGTTATTCCCTCCTTAAGCCAAATCCTATGAGAATAAGATTTGCTCATTCCCTCTCACCTTCCCCATTTCCCCTCTACTGTAAAAGCCTTTTCTTGTCTGTTTCATGTGATATAATTCATCCCATCCTACCTCTTCCTTTCTCCTTCTCCCACTGGTCTCTCACCCCTTAATTTTATTCTCCAGATATGACCCCTTCAACTTCAACTCATCCTATGCCATCTATCTATCTATCTATCTATCTATCTATCTATCTATCTATCTATCTATCTATCTATCCATACATCCATACATACATACATATGATTTTTTCCCTCCCACTACCCTAATACTGACAAAGGACTCATGAGTTACAAATATCATCTTTCCATGCAGGAATATAAACAGTTCAACCTTAATAAGTCTCTTATGATTTCTCTTTCCTTTTTACCTCTCCACGCTCCACTTGAGTCTTGTATTTGGAAGTCAAATTTTCTATTCAGCTCCAGTTTTTTCATCAAGAATGCTTGAAAGTCCTCTATTTCACTGAATATCCATTTTCCTCCTGAAGTATTAAACTCAGTTTTGCTGGGTAGGTGATTTTTGGAATATTATATTCCATGCCCTGCGGTCCTTTAATGTAGAAGCTGCTAAATCTTATGTTATCCTGATTGTGTTTCCATAGTACCTGAATTGTTTCCTTCTGGCAGCTTGTAATATTTTTTCCTTGACCTGGGAACTCTGGAATTTGGCTATAATATTCCTAGGAGTTTTCCTTTGGGGACCTCTTTCAGGAGGAGATCTGTGGATTCTTTCAATTTCTATTTTGCCCTCTGGTTCTAAAATATTGGGCCAGTTTTCCTTAATAATTTCTTGAAAGATGATGTCTAGGCTCTGTTTTTTTGATCATGGCTTTCAGATAGTTCAATAGTTTTAAAATTCTGTTTCCTGGATCTACTTTCTAGGTCTGTTGTTTTTCCAATGAGATATTTCACATTGCTTTCTAATTTTTCATTATTTTGGATTTGTATTACAGTGTCTTGATTTCTGATATAGCCAGTAACTTCCAATTGCTCTATTCTAATTTTTAAGGAAGTATTTTCTTCAGTAGTCTTTTGGACTTCCTTTTCCATTTGGCCAATTTTTTTTTTAGGGCATTCTTTTCTCATTGGCTTTTTGGACCTCTTTTGCCATTTGTGTTACACTATTTTTTAAGGTGTTATTTTCTTCAGTATTTTTTTTGGGTCTCCTTTAGCAAGCGGTTGATTTGTTTTTCCTGATTTTCTTGCATCACTCTCATTTATCTTCCCAGTTTTTCCTCTACTTCTCTTACTTGCTTCTCAAAATCCTTTTTGAGCTCTTGCAAGGCCTGGGACTGACTCATATTTTTCTTGGAGGTTTTGGATGTGGGAGCTTTGACTTTGTTGTCTTCTTCTGGTTGTATGTTTTGATCTTCTTTCTTACCAAAAAAAAGATTCGATGGTCTGACACTTCTTGCAAGGTTTGCTCATGATCCCAGACAATTACTTGAGTCATAAATTCTTTATTAACGTAGAGGGCTGCTTTCAATGTGAAGAATGTACTGTCCCAAACTTTGGGGGTTTGTACAGCTGTTTTTAGGATACTTAAAGGGACCTGTAAATTTTCAGCTCTTCCAAGGTGGTATGATCAAGTGGGAGGTGTTTACTCCTTTCCTGGCCTGTGCTGTGGTCTATGAGTGACCACAAGCTCTCTTTTCTGTATTGGAACTGTAAGGAGGATTTTCTCTCAGAGCCACTACAAGTTCAACCACACCCGTGTTCCTCCTCGCCCCAGGACTTCTCAGAACTGTGACCCATATCAAAGCACAAGAAAGGCAAGAGATTCCTGCCTCAGCACTGGCAAAGAGATCCCTGCAATCCCCTTATGATCACTGGATTCCCTCTCAGTCTGTGGGCAAGAAGCTCAGGAGGCAGCCACCATACCGGGGCCATGCTCAGGAACTGGGGCTGAGACCTAGCTTTTTTCTCACTGCATAAACAGGCTTTTTCCACTGACCTTGTAATTGGCGTTTGTGGGTTGAGAGGTCTGGAAACCGCCACAGCTGCCCGTGATTCAGTCCTCTGAGGCCTTTGCTGTAGCCTGCGTGCCCAAGCTGTGCTGCACTCCTAGCCTGGCGCAGTACACCCTTCTGATCAACCATCCAGGTTGTCTTGACCTGGAAATTTGTTTCACTCTGTCTTTTTGTGGGTCCTGCTGCTTTAGAATTTGTTTAGAGCCATTTTTCATAGGTATTTGGAGGGGTTTGGGGGAGAGCTCAAGCAAGTCACTGCTTTCACTACACCATCTTGGCTCTGCCCCCCCCTTTAATATCTAACTACAAAAAGAGCTGCTATAAATGTGCATATAGGGCCTTTTCCTTTTCCTTTGATCTCTTTGAGATACCTATCTAGTAGATCAGATTGCTGTGTCAAAGAGTATGTGCAGTTTTATAGCCCTATAGGCATGATTCCAAATCGTTCTCCAGAATAATTGGACGAGTTACAACTCCTCCAACAGTGCATTAGTGTACCTATTTTTCCACATTCCCTCCAACATTTGTCATTTTCCTTTCCTATCATGTTAGCCAATCTGATAAGTATGAGGTAGTACCTTATAATTGTTTGAATTTGCATTTCTCTGTTCAATAGTGAGGCAGAGCATTTTTGTATGACTCTTGATAGCTTTGAGTTCTTCTGAAAACTCCCTGTTCATATCCTTTGACCATTTATCAATTAGGTAATGATTCTTATTTTTATAATTTGGCTCAGTTCTCTTTAATTTTGAAAAATAATGCATTTATCAGAAAAAAAAACCCTCTTGGAATCTTCTCCCCTCCCCCTCCCCCTGCCTTCCCAAAGTTTCCTGCTTCCCTTCTAATTTTAGATTCACTGGCCTTGTTTGTACAAAACCTTTTTTTATTTCATGTAATTGCGATTATTGATTTTGCTACCCCATGAGCTTCACTATTGTTTGGTCATAAAATCTTCTATTATACTCAAATATGACAGGTAATTTTCCCAAGCTACCCTAATTTCTTTATGATATCACCATTTATGTCAAAAGAATGTACTCACTTTGACCTTATCTTGTATATAGAGTGAGATATTGTTCTGTGCCTAGTTTCTTCCAGAGTGCTTTCCAGTTTTCTCAGTAATTTTTGTCAAATATTGAGTTGTTGCCTCCAAAGCTTGGATCTTTGTTTTTATCAAATGCTGGATTATTATGGTAATTTAGTACTGCATATTACATACCTAATTCATTCCACTGATCCACTACTCAATTTCTTAGCCAGTACCACATTTCCAGCTTTCTGGGAAGTACCAGATTACAAAGTCATGCTTTACACATAGTAGTATAATTTTGAAATCGGTTACTGCAAGACTACCCTACTTTACATTTTCTTTTTAAATTGACTCCCTTGATATTCTTTTTTTTTTTTCCTTAAGTGAGGCAATTGAGGTTAAGTGACTTGCCCAGAGTCACACAGCTTAGGAAGTATTATGTGTCTGAGGCCAGATTTGAACTCAGGTCCTCCTGACTCCAGGAGCTCCGGTGCTCCTTCCACTGCTGGGGCAATGGATCCACCTAGCTCTCCTGATTCCCTTGATATTCTTGCCCTTTTATTTTTCCAGATTCTATATGCCTTTATCCAATTCACTTAAATTTTTACATAATCATAGTTGATGCATACTCTAGACTTCTGGTTCTGCCTTTATTTATTATTTTTAGCTCAAATTATTTCATAAAAGTATTTCCATATTTCTTTATGTAATTCATACTTACCTATCTTAATTTTTGTAGGATTACATAACATTAATATGTCACAATTTATTTAACCATTTTTTGCTGGACATTTAGATTGTTTCTAAGGCATTTGCAATTACAAATAATATTGTTTTGAAAATACTGAAAAGGAAAGCCTTTTGTTTTTCTCTTTTCAATAACACTCTCAGGTATATTTCCACAATGTAATTTTACTGTGAGCTGTGAGTTTGCTTTCATAAA
This sequence comes from Phascolarctos cinereus, assembly GCF_003287225.1. Classification (NCBI taxonomy): domain Eukaryota; kingdom Metazoa; phylum Chordata; class Mammalia; order Diprotodontia; family Phascolarctidae; genus Phascolarctos; species Phascolarctos cinereus. Next base: position 99,080,421 of record NW_027556098.1, read on the forward strand.
AAGAGTTTGCTTGTTGCCCACTCTACTAGCAATGAGCACCTGGTCACCTTCAAAACTAACAACATTGGGTTTTCTTGTTTTTAATTATTCTTGCTAATTTGATGTGTATGAGATGACAATTCAAAGTTGTCTTAATTTGAATTTGTTAGATATTTGATTTACTTGAAGTTACTAAGATTGAGCATTTTCCTACAACATTTTGATTCCTCTTGAAAATTATTCATATTCTTTTTCCATCTATGAATTGGGATATAACTTCTAAAAATTTTAATAAAGATGTATTTTAGATGTTGTGTTTTTATCTGTCATATTTGTCACAAATGTTTTTCTTCAGTTACTTTTTTTCTTTTTTATTATATTTATTAAAAATAAATTTGTTAATTTAGTATGATGAAGTGTATTTGACTCACACTTGATCTATTTCTCTTTAATGGAAAAAGTCATCCCTCCTCCACAATTTATGCAAATATATGATTCAATCTTTTTATAATCCTATTTTATGTTTGTCTATTATGTAGCTGGAATTCACTGAGACATATGGTATGAGATGTAGGTTTAAATTTCTAATAATTTCCCCAAGTACATTTGTGAAATAATGAATCATTTCTTCAGGTTTAATTTTCTAAATTTTTATCAATTTTTGAGACATGTATTTGATATTCTTATTATGTTCAATTTATGTTTATATATAAACATATACATATATGTATATATACACACTTACACTTAAATATATACACATACCTATATATACATAGTGCCAAATTATTTTGATGATAGCTGCTTTGTAATAGAGCCTGGTAGCACAAGACCACATTCATCAATTATTTTTTAGCACGCACTTGATGCTATCTTTTTTGATTTTCAACAGAGACAATGGTAATGGTGCTAATATGAGTAGGATCTGACATTTATATTATGTTTTAAGATTTGTGAAATATAATATTTTATCCATTTCATTACAATTTTGAACAGTTTCATGAAGCAAGTTAATTGACAATATATTAAATTGATAAATTAGTTTGAGAATTTTTTTTTTACTGTATCAATAGGGTTCATCCAATAAGACTGTTAAGCATTCAAATTATTCAGTTATGCTAAAAAATGTATTTTATGTTGCTCTTGGTATAAGGTAAATATATTTATTGTATTAAAGAAAAGCCTTCATATTTCTACTATTTTTAGTACTCCATCTTATCTATCTGTCTATCTATCTATCTATCTATCTATCTATCTATCTATCTATCTATCTATCTATTTATCTATCCTCCCAGAAGAAAGCTCATACAGCTTTCATCTTAGTACCTTAAACTCTGCCTTTTATGATATTCGCTTGCAAAACCCTTGTGTTCTTTTTTGTGGTGTTTGGTATCTCTGCTGGATGAGACAATATGTTTCTGGGTGGACTTTATTCCTGGACTGTGATGTCTACTGTCTCCAGCTTTAGGCTCAGTAGTACCCTGGCCTAGGGTCCTACTCTGAACACAGGCCTAGAACTTATAGTTGTCTTGGCTCTGGGGCTAGTCAGCTTCTGATCAGAACCCCAGCCCCAGTCACTAGACTCTTGGTTCCTCTTTCTGACTTGAACTGACTTTGAAACTGGACCCCACTTTATTAGATACTGCCATAAAAGATTCTGCTATAAAAGATAATTTTTGATGGATGAGGGTGAGAGGGGAGGAGTGAGAAATCTCTCCATCTTCCTCGTACTCTTCAAGAGGTCCAAGAAGTTTTTTCTAGAGCTAGAGCAAGGTTCTTCCTCCTTTGCCAGTTCTCGTGTGACTTCATAGCTCAATTCTAGTTGGATGGATCCCTTTATTTTTTAAACCTTCAGTTCTTCTTCATCCACATCAATGGTTGAGTAGAAGAAAATGTACTGTGTCAAACTCATCATCTTTATCAATCCTCAATTGAATTTTATGAGCCCTTAATAGGCAAATGAGCCACTCGAAGTGCCATGCTCTTATATTTCATTTTCTCTGTAGCTTGTGCTTTATATCCTTAAGGTAAATAATATTATATATTTCCTTTAAGAAAATTACTTGGATATTTGCCAGGAGACTGGGTTGTGGTGGCTATGTGAGGGTAGAGAAGGGGACAGATATCAGAGATGTAGTAGAGGTAGAAATGTCAAGATTTAGCGAATGAATGGATGTGTAGGGGAAAAGGAGAGTGGGAATTCAAGGATGATGCTTAGGAAACTAGAAGATATATGGTACTCCAGGAAGAAATAGGAACATTTGGAAGAGGCTTAGGTTATTTGAGAATGACAATGAGCTCTCTTTTGGATACATTAGATTGAAATGTCTATAGGATGTCCAATTCGAAATTTTGAATAGGCAGTTGATGATGAGAGACTGGAACTCAAGAGAGACTGATATTTATGACTCAAGAGGACTCCATATGTAGATCTATTACTTACATATATAGAGATGTTAATTAAACCTAAAGGAGCTGAAGAGGGCGCAGGGATAAATTTAAGAAGAGAAGAGAATGGGTGTAAGTTAAAGCTCTAGTGTATACCTATAGTTATATAGCATAATTTGAACTAAGAACTTGCAAAGCAAACTGAGGATAAGTTCAACAGATGGGAGGACCAAGAGTTAGCAGTGTAATGAAATCCTAGAGAAGAGAAACTACTCAAGAGAAAATAGGGGTCAATAGTCTCAAGTAATTCATAAAGATTAAGAAAGATGAAGATTTGGGTTGTGCATTTAGAGCTGAAAAGGACCATAGAGGTCATGGTATCCAACACTTTCATTTTTATAAGTGACAAAATGGAAACCCAAGAGGACTATGATGTGTCCAAAGTCATGCAGGTGCTAAGTCTGAGGGAGGTTTTACACCCAGGTCTTCCTTACATAAAGTCCAGCACTCAAAAGCCAGATTTGGCAATTAAGAGGTCAATTTTTGATTTGAAGAGAGCAGTTTCCATTTTGTTTGAAAACCAGATTGTAAAGGATTGAGGTCTGAGTGAGAGGAACAGGAATATAGGCAATAGGGGTAGAAAGTTTTTTTCTAGGAATTTGATTGTGAAAAGAAGGAAAAATACAGAAGAATAGCTTAAAGGCAGATGTTTTCTCAGTGAAATGTAGTTTTCAGCTGAAATGATGAGGGAGGTTTGAGAAGAGAAAAGAATGTTGGAATATTCCCTCTGGGGTGTAGGATAGAGAATCCACTAGGGAGGACTAAAATAAAATGTCTTATTGAAGGAGAAGTCTTAGCTGGATTTAGATAACATCAATTTGTAGTAGACTTAACCAGCTCAGTTGTGTGACTTCTAACACTGCTCACCAGCATGGGAGTAGGAGTAGAAGTTGATGATAAGCCAGCCTGGTTAGTATTTGGAAAACTATGATCAGTAAAAGGCTAAGGGGCAAGGGCTTCAAGAGCAGAAGACAGCATAATGAACTTTCACAACCATAGATTTGAGACTGGGAAGGCAGATCAAATCACCATCGTGAGACTCTAAGTCAAAGCTGAATATGTGCACTCTATTTATCTATAATTGTCAGCTAAGCTACCACTACTACTCTGTGCAGTTTGATCATGGTGCTAGCAAACTGCCTTCACTTGTTACGTTCCTGGTATTCCTTTGATCTTTCTTACTTTACTCTCAAAGTATTCATTCAAATCTCATGTTTCTCTCAATTTCTCTTGTAGTTTTCTTACTGAAAAATAATGTTACTTTCTATCTGTAACCCTGTTTTGCCATGGAGATGAGAGACAAAATTCCAGACTCCACTTCTAGTGACATTTTGGATTTGAGACTTCTGGGAAAGCTTTGTGAAGATTTCTGAAATAAAAAGGAGCAGAAGGAGGTGAGAGGTGGTGTACTTTTTTTTTCCAGTTGGTTTGAGGGAGCTTGTCCTCCATCTTGGGGCCATGTGGATACTCCAGGCAGAGTTGAGAATTCAGGGTCTCTGAATTTATGCTTTTCTCCTCCAAAATGAGGATAAGGCCAGTTGTTGCTGGGATTGATGTGTGTGTGTACATGTGTTCTTGTTGTTGTTGTTGTAGTTGTTGCTGATGCTGCTTCTGCCCAGGTGAAGTTCATGGTTGGTGAGAAAATCCAAGCAATCCTTTAAAGGTGATTTCCTTTCTCCCTGACTCTGAGAGGGGAAGGGGAAAACAAAACAAAACAAAACACACACACACACACACACACACACATGCGCACACACACACACATTAAAAACCACTGGTGATTGAACTACTGCTCTGAGACTTTTACTTTGATTTCCCCTTGGGGGAAAAGCTACAAAGCAAGAGAATATGATTTCTTTTGCAGCTAGAAGTGCTTGGCACTGTTCTCCTTTGTTCTTGTTCTTCCATTGCTATCATTTATTTCCTTTTATATACAGAAAACTAGCAGCCACTAACACTTGTTCCATAGTTAATTTTTGTAGTATCGATCCAGTTTGGGGAAAATATGACCCTGGATAGAAAACAAGATACATAAGCCGCTTTAGTGCTAGGTGTGGGGAAATGGTAGAGGTGAAAATTTATTTCTGGGGGATCACAAGCATTTTGGAAACATTTTGATTATATCCCCAAGCCTGCCTAAGTTGACATAGAGAGAAAACTATGAAAAGAATATTAATAATCTAAATTGAGATCCTAGAGTATTGAAGATAAACTCCTGGAGGCAGATATGTGCAAAGATGTGGGAACAAGGGGCTCTATTACTGAGTTAGTTCACCTGTCACCTTTTTGGATGACACCACATTCCCTGCCCCGAAGATCTTTGCTTACACATTCCCAAACTTACCTGTTAGTAAACATTTTCAGAAAAGTGATGATCCTTGACTCAATATCTACACCTAAATTTATTACATATTCATTGATGACAGGTTTTTATTCAGTTATCCCCCAATTGTTGAGCATCCATTTTATTTCCAGTGCTTTGCCACCACAGAATGCTGGCAAATGCTACATACCGGAACTTTATTTCGATCATTGGCTTCTCTGAGTGATATACCTAATAGTGAGCTCATTTGGTCAAAGGGTGGATAATTTCTTCACATTTCCTCCATACCTTTAAATTTGTATCAAAAACATATGAATCATTTCACAGCTCCACTAAAAAGGCATATATGCCTCTTGTTGTTTTTTTTTTATTTTAGGCAATTGGGGTTAAGTGACTTGCCCAGGGTCACACAACTAGTAAGTCAAGTGTTTGGTCTGAGGCCCCAGATTTGAACTCAGGTCCTCCTGACTTCAGGGCCAGTGCTCTATCCACTACACCACCTAGCTGCCCCTCTGTATGCCTCTTTACACAGCCTTTCAAAATCTAATTGTTCCTGATTGTTGTCATCTTATTTCCCTTCCAGTTCAGCTGCCCTAGCTAGAGTAATGAATTTAATTCAAATCAACAGGTATTTTTATTAAGTGCTTGCTATATATTAATATATTTCATAAGATTTAGACAATTGAGTGTATTGGAGAGAAATTAAACCCTTTGTTTTGAATAGTATAATGCACAAATAATTATATAGTCATTTTGAATTATTTGATTACTCATGAACTTTTCAGGTTATTTGCTACCCTATTTTTTTTCCTTAGCCTTTCTTTTGGATTTTTCACTACCCATTGGCAGTATCTCTAGAGAAAATATAATGAGATCCAAACCAGTCCTTTTTTTTAAATTAAAATGACTTATTAAAACTCTAGAAACATTTAACAAATATTTATTAAAATTCCAGAAAAAAGTTTATGTAAAATGTGTATACATGTCTATGACATTCCCTCTCCCCATTACCAAGATAGTCTAGAGTTGACTATAAAACCAAAAGCATAGTGGAGGGGAGGCAGCATGGTGCAATGGAAAGAATGGGGATAAGAGTCTTGGTTTTAGGGACCAGTTCCATTACTAGATAAAATTATGTAGTTTTGACTGAGTCACAAGTTCTTTGAGTTTCATTTTCTTCAGATGTAAAATTAAAGTATAAGACTAGATGTTCTCTGAGGTTCCTTCTACTTCTAATGGTCTCTGATTCTATTTCCTCATTGCTGTTTTTCCATATTTCTAATTCTTATCTTATTCCAACAACATTTGACTATTCTGTGTAACAACTTCTCAAATACTAGTACTGGTATCCTTCAAGAAACACTTGATTATTTGAGCTCCACAAATTAATTGTTAATAATGGTAGTTACATATGTACATTACCAGTATTTCAGTGTTTCTCATACTGGGAACTTTTAAGGGCACATATCCAGACTGTTAGCTCAGCTATATACCCATCAAAACCTTATACCCAAATAGCATGACTTACCCCAAAATTCTGGTCAGCCTTCCTTTTTTCTCCATCACAGTTTATCACCACTCTTTGCCCTCCACCCACTAACCATTAATCAAAAGTTGGGAAATGGAAATGAATCAACTTATTCAAGTGCTATGAGACTCTGGTCAGAAAATAGTATGTTATCCATATGTCTCCTGGATAATTTCCAGGGAGCTTTTCTGGCAATTTTTCTGTTCAACATGGTGATGAAATTATGAACACACTGTCTGATCTACCAATATTTGTATTCCTTCAGCAGAAATACACAAATGTAATCATCACAGCATGTAAGTTCCAGTTTAGATTTCATGAAGGGTTCTAGCTATGCTCACTTAATACCCAACTCAACTCACTCTCAATTGCTCCACCTCCTTACAAGAAACCTTGCCTTGCTTCTCTTTACCATTCTCCTATCCCTAGGTCTCCTTTATGTTTCATTTTCCCCTATTAGGATGCAAGCTCCTGGAGAGTGGGGAATATCTCATTTCACGTTTTTTTTTTTTTTGGTATTCTCAGTTCCTAGCTTAGTGCTTGGTACGTTATAAGCATTTAGTAATAACTCTCACCCATCTGTCCAATCGTCTATCTATCTATGCATCTATCTGTCTATCTATCTATCTATCTATCTATCTATCTATCTATCTATCTATCTATCTATCTATCTAAGCATATTCCCCTTACCTGGTCCAGAATTCTAATTCTAGACCTGATTCTAATATTTTTATATCCATATATGAATATGAAGACAAATTATACTATCTCTACTAGGGACCTCAGTTTCCTACTTATTAATGATAAAGCAAATCTCTGTATTTATATGCTTCATAAAATCCTAGATTTAGAGCTGCAAAGTACCTTAGATATCATCAAGTCTAAACTCTTCGTTAAATAATGATAAATAACAATGATGATAACGGCCATCATTTTAATATCAATTTGAGGTTTTCAGAGCATTTTACATACATCATCTTATTTGATCCTTGAAACAATCTGGTGAAGTAGGTGTTATTATTATTATTTTTAACAGAGGAACAAACTGAGGGTTAAGGAGCTAAAAAGATTTGCCCAGAGTCACACATCTAATGAAAGTCTGAGGCCAGATTTGAGGTGTAGTCTTCCTGAATCTAAGTCCAGTATTCTATCCAGTATATCATGTTGCCTTTGTCCTCCAGTATCTTTATAATATGCAGTCTTTCACTTGCACCTGAGAAGCCATTGCATAGATGCCCTGTGAAACAGAAAGAGAAATAAAAGCTTTCCTATTTCTAGAAGTGGAACACCACCCTCCTAGTGACCTGATTCAAAATCTTAGAGTCATCTTTGACCTTTGTCTCTTTCTCTCTCTTCCCATGGGACAGCTAGGTGGTATAGTGGATAGAGTGCTGGGTCTGAACTCAGGAAGATGAATCTTCCTGAGTTCAAATCCAGCCTCAGACACTTACTAGCTGTGTGACCCTGGGCAAGTTGCTTAACCCCATTTGCCTCAGTTTATTCATCTGTAAAATGAGCTGGAGGAAGAAATGGCAAACCATTCTAATATCTTTGCCAAGAAAACTCCAAATGGGGTCATAAAAAGATGGGCGTGACTCAACAACAATTCTCTTCCTTCAATATTACTCTTATCCATTCTGTTGCTAATTCCTATTCATTTTTCTCCCCATCTATGTTCAAACCCTAATCAGGGGCTTAGAACTATCACATTTTCTTATAACATCTGAATGGGTTCTTTCATTAGTATCTTCAGGTTTTGGAATTGCTTCATGAGGAGTACACCTCACCATTCAACCTTGCAGACTTGGTGGTGCCTAGCTACATACTGTGCCCCAATCCTCACTATTCCTAAAGTCCTACAACTGAAAGTCCCCCTAGCAGCAAATCCAGCCTTCTGAGTCTCAAGGTCTCTCTGAACTTTGGAATTGATTGTGTGTTATGGGAGACACTGGCAAAGAACCACGAGGCATGGTGTGCCCGCATCAAAGAAGGCACTGTGTTCTGTAAGGGAAGCATAATTTCAGTATCTCAAAAGAAACATGAGATGTGCAAATTTAGCGACATCTCCACTCCAAATGTTCATATGGACAATTTGTGCTTGACCTGTGGTAGAGTCTTCTGAGCCTGTATTGCTCTGATCAGTCAGAGCTGGACACACTATACCTTGACTCCAACATAGTGATGACATTTTGGTCCTTTTCAAGAATGATGGATAACAACTAACAATTAACTAGCATTAAATCTAGCCCTCTGAGTCACCCACAAAAATGTGAAGGATCTGCACTCAAACATTGGCTGCCCCCAAAAGAATAATTAAAAAAAATCAACCAGAACATCTAAAACTGAAATCATTCTACTCATAACACCTTGAATTCTCTTTCTAATAGTCACTACTACCATGTGTTTCAGCTCAATCACTTATATTACAATATCAACTTCTTGCATGATTTGTTCTCTTTACACTTTGAACACCCTCTGTTGAAAACACTCAGGGTCTGACTTCCTAACTACGCCTAATCCACTGATTACTGGCATCAGAAAAAGATACTGTTTGATCTTGTATAACCTTGAGGGTAATAAGTGATTATTGACAGCTGTAAGCTCATCTTGGCTTGGGCATGCAACTACCCCCATCCCACTTAGTGTCCATCACCATTTAAACTTCATTTCATATTATGCTATTTCATTCACACTAAATTCTAGGTGAACCGAACCACTGGTTGTTCTCTGAGCTTATTCTACTGACTTCTGCATCATGGATTCATGCAGACTGTCCCCCATCTCTATAATTCACTCCTTCCTATCCTTGACCAGTGAAATTCACTTCTTCCTTTGAGACACATCTCAGGTTCCACCTTCTCTGTGTGAAGCTTTCTTGATTTCATTCCCCCTTCCCATCCCTAGATGAAAGTGTCCTCTGCCTCCTCAAATTTCCTAAAATACCATTTGGAGATTTCTCCTTGTTCCTATCATATCCTACTTTTTCTCATCTTTACTTGTATATAAGTCATATCCACCTACTAGTCTGTAAGTTTTTTGAGGGTACAAATATTGTGGTACTTTGACAGACCTGAGATTTCACCTATGTGGGTACTGCCTCTAACAATGCAGATTTTTATTCCTTTCTGCCCCCCATCCTCTGTGACTATTGGTCATGCCCTTCCTTAATTCCTCCATAGGGGGTTCATTTTAGTTCTTTGAATATTTCATGGATACAAATGGAATTTCTGAACTATTCATCAGCTATCCCTTTCTCTTGGCTCATGGCCAACCCATATGCTTTTCTGGTCATGTGTGTCTCTGAAGACATCATTTATGCTGCTGCTTGGTACAAATTTACTTTTGCCCACCACACATCTTTCTATTTTCCTTTGGGTGATCTTCAAGTTTAATATCTTCAGCACTCATCATATTTCCTTGAATAATGTTCCTTTTCACACAGGGCTGTGGTTTTATTGGTTGTAGAGAACTCATGGCATGGAAACTCTCTCCATTACTGATCAGCAACTCATCTGTAACTTATAAAGTTTTACCGGGTATCCTAGAACACTGATTAGTTAATCAACTTGCCCAGGGGCACATCCCTATTATATTTCAGAATCAGGACTTGAAACCAGGTCTTTTTGATTCCAATCTGGCTTTTATGTCCATTCTGTCTCACTGTCTCTCCTTCTCCTATTATCATTATCTCTTTCCCCAAGGGTAAGAGAGTTACCCAGGACTAAGTAATGCTACTATTGCCATCTCTTGAAAGAAATAAATGTTTGCTGAATTAATTAATGTTTGCTCAATTCAATAGAAAAAAGTTTCCTTTTTGCATCTTTCCCATAGCCTCTGGGACAGAATTGAGCAAATTCAATAAAGTTTGCCTTTGGTGCTCTCCTCCAGGCTTGCCTTTAGTGATTTCAGGTATCTTATCACCTTAAGCATATTCTTTTTTTGCACCCACATTTGTTCTATACTGCAGTCATTTAGAGGTTTTCTAGCCAACGTGAGCCAGTATTTGCATGGAGTGTGCTAAAAGACTGCTCCAAGTTAGCATTCATTCCAAGAGTATTTTTTTTCTTTCAGAAAATGACCTTCACTTTTTGGTCAAATCTGTTTAGTAATGCCAGTGGTGAGAAAGAAGGGTGTCGACTTATCAGGTGCACTCTAATTATACTCCCACTCCATTCAACCCTGCTTTAATGTGCCTGGGCTGATGGTACACTGGACAATGACCCACCAGGTATTTGAAGAAGAAATTCTGGTTGGTTATTGATTTCCAGGAGATAGGCTAATTGCATACATCTCTTTCCTTTTCCTTAATGTAATAGAATGTAAAGAGTCTCACTGCCTACTCCTGAAAATATGAATGCTAGCTTAGTGCTTGGGTGCTTTTGGAGATGACAAACTCCTTGGCCGCTTCTGGCAGGCCACACCAACTCAGTGCTGAAGAACTCAGGATCTATGTCCATGACACAGAGGACTGATTGACCACTGAGCAGGAAGAACTTAGTAAAATTTTAAAATGGAGTAATTTTATTCCTGTCTCTTTCTTCATTTGTTCAGTCGACATTATGTAGGGTTTAAATCTTTCCTCTGAGTGACCACCTATGTTACTCTGGGCTAGTCACTCAGTGTCTTTGAGATTCAGTTTCTTCATGTATAAAATTATGGTTTAGACTAGATGGTCCCTAAAATCCTCCCTAGCTGTAAATCTATGATTCTATTAATTCTGCAACTTCCCATGAGGAACAGAGGAAGATTTGAATTCAAATCTTCCTGGCTCCAGATCTAACATTATATTATCTCTCTGTCTGTCTGTCTGTCTGTCTGTCTCTATCTGTCTATCCATCCATCCAGCTAGGTAGTGCAGTAGATAGAGTGCTAGGCTTATAGTCAGGAAGACTCTTCCTTATGAGTTCAAATCTAACATCAGACAGTTACTAGCTGTGTGACCCTGGACAAGTCATTTAACCCTGTTTGCTTCAGATCTTCATCTGTAAAATGAGCTGGAGAAAGAAATGGCAACCACTCTAGTATTCTGGCCAAGAAAGTTCCAAATGGGGTCATGAAGAGTTGGACATGGCTGAAAGACAAAGATATAAAAAAAATCTATACATATATATACATATATAATCATAAATACACATATGCCATCTATATCTAATCTATATGTATATATGTATGTGCATGTGCATATGTATGCATGTATATATGTGTCTAGATATATAACATATGAATAATGTTATATATTTGTCTATATATACATATATGCACCATGTATGTGTGTGTGTGTGTGTATATATATATATATATATATATATATATATATATATATATATATATATATGTGTGTGTGTATAGATGATAGAGATAGAGATATATAGCCTCGATTATTCTCCTTTTTCCCATAGCTAGTAGAATTTAAATGGGTTGGAATTTAGGATGGGTTTGAGATAAAGGGGAAGGAAAGAGGCTGGGAATGAGTAAAGTTATTCAGGACTACCATTGCCTTTCTCCTTATGCCAAGATGGCTCTTGCCCTGGGTAAAGGTAGCTTGAAGGTTGGTAATAATATCCATTAAATGGAATTACCTGTGTGCCCAAGGACTCCTAAACCATTCTTGATGTGAAGAAACTGAAATAGAATTACTGTACCTATTCCTCTGTCTGCAAATAATTCCCCAAATCATGAAAGAATGAAAGAAGGAATGAAGGTAAGAAAGAAAGAAAGAAAGAGACAGAAAGAAACACAAAGGAAGAAAGGAAAGAAAATTGGCAGAGAATACCCAGGAGACTTGCAGTCTCAGTGAAAAGAATGCATTGATTGGACAAATGTTTAGAGATTAAACCTTGAAAAGCAATGACTCAGCAATCCATTTTGATTGGATCTATAGGGTGCTGGAAATGTAGCTGAGTCCCTACCTCTATTTAAATTAAAAAAAAAAACAACAAAAAACTGTTGCTGATTTAGTTCATTCCTGAACCCCTGTCTGATCCTGGAGGGCAATCTAGGACCTATATCAATGCACAGCATCATCCAACTGGCAGGGTGCAGAAGACAAGAGGGTTAACTTGACTTGATTACATAGAGTAGCAACAAAGGAGATTTCACCTCAAATTTCTCTTTTCCATGTTCTGCCACCTCATGAAGCACCAGGAAGAAAAAAGAACTTTTCCCCAACTGATAACATCCAACCTCTGACACACTGATCAACCAAGATTTTTATTTTGAAGTATCTATTGTATACATTTTTTTCTGTGCAAAAAAAAAAACATTCAGGGATACATGAGGAGATATATTATCTATCTCAGACCCCTCTCTCTCCAATTTATTTCAAGTAGAAGTATCCTGGTAAATATTTAACAATTGGCTCTCTGAAAAAAATGCACATATGACACACTTTTAAGTTTAATCTGCATTATTAGTATTTTCTCCATCATTTTCTTAAGTCTGGAAATCAACAAAATAACAAATAAAGCCCTGATTTATATCATTTGATTATCTCTGAAGTGTAATGCTTGAACAGAAAATTTAAAAATCAGCTGTTGTGAGTTGGTAGGAGCTGGCTCCAGCACATCCCTGATTCAGCCCTTGGTCAGTCCAGTAAGCACTCGATCATTTCGCTAGAGTGCTAATCATTTTGAAAAGAATGATGAATTTGTCAGTATGAATTTGATTTAGAAGAACAGATGAAATTTGCTTGACTATATCAAATACTACAAGAAGTTCTGTTTGTATTAACTTGATCTATGTCATTGTCTTCTTTTTCAGAGAAAACAGTAGTGATAATTGATTTAACAGTCATATCCTTTCTTCAGCGTTTCTGGGACTCCTGCCGAGGGAAGATTTTATGGTGGCCACTTGAAATGTATTTTTACTTGTGTTTATTCAATTTGAGACAGCTAGGTGTTGCATTGGATAGAGTACTAGGCCTGGATTTAGAAATACCTTAGTTAAAATAGAGCCTCAGACACTTACTAGCTGTGTGACCTTGGGAAAGTTATTTAACCTCTCTCTACCTCAGTTTCCTCATCTGTAAAATGTGGATAATGACAACACCTACCTTTTAGGTAGCAAGTTATCGTGAGGATCAAATATGATATTTGTTAAGTTCTTAGCACAGAGTCTGCTATAATGCAGTGTTACAATTATATAGTGTTACTATATAATTATATGTAATGTTATTATATAAGTATATAATGTTATAATAACAATAACTATTATTATTATACCTATGGTGCACCAAAAAGTGTATTGAAGAAATTATTAGATTTTATTCCTGACAGATTAAAACAGAATTAAAAATTATAAGGCTGTCAAGACCAAAAAGAAAAAGGATAGTAATAAATTTGAAGAATCAACATTATTGTGGTGAAGGGGTCAAAAATGTGTAGTAACCGAAGTCAGTACTCATCATCATGAAAAATTAGACTTGTAATAAAAGCAGGGTATCTTGTGCTCTGATCCCAGGAGGCAAATAAAAACCTCCAAGGATTTGGGTTAGTCTCTTAATGTTGTCTGTGAATACTTCTGTAATATTTCCTTCCTGACTACTTTACATATCCAGGGATTTTTCTCAGTTGACTATTGTAAATTTACCCTAATTATTCTTGTACGTAGTTGTTTGCATGATGTGTCCCTGTCAGATTGTGAGCTCTCTGAGAACAGAGACTGTCTTTTCCTCTGTTCTGTTTTGTCTTTTGCTTTTCTTTTTATCCCCAAAACTTAGAAATGTATCTGACACATAGTAGGCACTCAAGAAGTGCTTCTTGACAAACTATTCTACATCAAAATCCAGAAAAGAAAAACAGATTATTCATTTCCTATTGTCCTCTTAAAAGAGTAAGCTTGTGCTATGAAAGGTATTGCATTTTGTATTAGACAGGTCTTGCCTGCTTCCTAAACCTAGTGAGACATTTATTTCCACTTCCACGAGAAGGGAAATGAGCTGGGTATTAACTTGATGTGCAGGGAAATTTTCTGTGTCTTGAGAGCCCACTGTTATCCTGATATTTTCCTTTCTTAATACTTTCCTTGCAGTTTTTCTTCTTCCAAAAGAATGAAAGGGAGAGCAATGATGCGATTTTTATATAACTGATTTAATTAGAGGGAGTACAGTGGAACAAAACCCTGAGTCTAGAGTCTGAAGTCAAGGGTTCAAGTGACCTTGACTATTCGTTACACCACACATTCATGTAACCTTTATAAATTTCAAAGCACTTTCCTCTCTACAACCCCTTAAAGAAATATTTGTAGATACTAGTACATCATATTTATATTGTTCTTGGTACATGCCTAGAGATGAAGTGAATATTTTCCAACCAAAAACTAGTGAGGTTCAGTGAGATTCTTCACCAGATAATATGAATTTGTTCATGAAGTGATAAACTTTTCAGCCACCACAACTTTTCAAATATCATTAATTCAATCCTAGTGGGTTGTGGTCCAGAAAGAGTGACACCCCCCCACCCCCCACTACCTCCCTTCAACACTGTGGCTTACATTTAATTCATAGACATTTAAAACTTATTAACTATTCTTAGCCCCAGTTTCTCTATTTGCAAAATTAAATTCAGAATTCTTGTCATGCGTAGCTCACAAGGTTCTTTTTTGAGGTTCCACTGATTATGTATCACTTTTGAAAGTTTAAAGTACTATATACTATCATTTTATTATACTAAAACTGGAGAGAATATTTGGCATTAAATATGGTGGAACATTCCTTCTTTGCTTTAAGCGCATGTAATTATGGGAATGATTTCATCACATTGGCTAGTTCTAAGAGCTTACAGTGTCTTTACAATCCCATGTGTTGTTGGCTCAGCCCGGCTCCTGCACTTAGAATGTTTTGAGTTTTAATTCCATCTATTGATTGGCCATATGATACTTTGGGAAAGACAGCTGACCTGCTTCCATAGCAGTATAATGAGAAAATTACTGACCTCTCAAGAGAGGTTCAGACGAAGGGAAAATTATAAAGTGCTTCACGACACACTGAGCATTAGAAGTGCTAAGTATTATTCTAAGTCCTTGAATTTTTCTTGGCACAGCCACATGCATTTGCAGAAAACTTTATGCAGAGGTTAACTAGGAAATGCTTAGAGATTTACGTTAGTCTCTGAAAACATCTGGACATGCAAAAGACCAGATCAACTTGAAGTGCTCCCATACTGCAAAATATTATGACAGAAGATGACCACATGCCCTTAAATGAGGGGATTAAACTCTCTTATGCCATATTTTCCAGATGGTCTCAGTATCTATCTGTAATACCTGCAACTTGTCCAATCTTACTCCCTGCCTGTTCACTTTCAGAGAGTCTCCTAATTGGGTCATTACTGAACAAGTTAGGAAACAATATCACTAGCATCAGATGGGTCCATATCATCTCCACAGGGATATATGAATTACCTGTGGCCCTGCAGACTAACACAACTATGGTTACTTCAGGCTGGCTGTAAGTGTTTGGAAAATAAAATCAAGGCTCAGGCAAACCAATATTTCATTGTCAGTATCTCAGCAGCCCAAGGTGGAGCTATGTTTTTCCAGAAAAAAAAAATCTATGTAAGTGTTTGTTTCAATCACATTTGTTTTCTTGACAGTTAAGGTGGTACAAGCTTCCCCCAGGCCAGCTGCAGCTTGCGATCCCTCAGGGTCAGTTTTCTTCATGCTGAATTCTCAATGGTTAATTTATGGCTTAAATGTTTTCCAATGTGTTGTAGTTTTTGTTTTCTATTTGGGAAGATGCAGTGGCATTAGAATAGTTGCCTGGAAAGCATCTTCCTATTGACCATGCAAAATAAGATGTGATTCCCAGCCTCCTTTAGTCTGAGCTTGGCCACTCAGCCAGTCTTGTACTGTCAGCAGAGTTATAGCTATAGAAGGCCATGGGGCTTTTGTATTTAGGGAAAAAAAAAAACTTTGGAAGTCACAGATAGCACTTGCTCAAATCTCAGGGTATGATTTCTCCCCTTCCTGGTCCCACATTTGGAGGCAATGGTGGTAGCTTCCCCTAATATACTTCCAAACATCCTGGGATCCTAGGGCAGGTCTCTTATCCCCGAGTCACACCCAGATGACCCTGTCACCCCACCCCCAAATTGCCTCATGTGCCAAAAATAGCTAAATATAGCTCAGCCTTTTGGGAGGGGGGAAATCCTAATTATGTCGATATATACCTATCATATTTTTCAAACCCTCTATATATATTCCCAGAAAAGGTGATCTGTAGATGAGAACTTTATCTGTTTAGCATTCTGAGAAATGGCATCCTAATAACTATAACACTCTTAATAACCTTTTCTATAGTCATGATGTAGAAGAACTATAATTACCAACCAATATAATGCCCTGTGCTTCAGACCTCTTACAATGGGCATCCAACCTGGTGTTACTATTCCTGGGCAAAGCATTAATAATTGGATATTACTTTGGAGAAAGGGCAATGCTTCATCACAAAGCAAAGTGTTAGCTTTGATATCTCTTTGTGCAGTTGCTGGAACATTCCTAGAGACTCCTTCTCATCTAAACAGATACTGGCAGGCTTGCCCTTTTTTCTTGCAAAATATCTGCTCTTCTGGGAAACCTATACCAACATATATTGAGAATTTTTATGTCTTATTAAAGGTTGTTCACTGATATTTATAGTTTCTAGAGCACACCATGAATTATTATGAGGAAGATTTTAAATTTACTTAGGGACAGATTATACTCTAAAGAGAATCCTCCATGATCAGGAAGGATTATGCTGCTGGAGCAAGCATACTCATCTTAGGCAAAATCTACCACCAACCATTTTGTCATAGGCTCAAAGGACCGAGGGTTAGGGATGAGGAGCCTATGACCTTGAGGTCACACATGGCCCTTTAGGTCCTTAAGTGCTGCCCTTTGACTGAATCCAAACTTCACAGAACAAATCCCCTTAATAAAAGGATATGTTCTGTAAAACTTGCTCAGTCAAAAGGCCGCACCCAAGGACCTAGAAGGCCACATGTGACCTCAAAGCTGCAAGTTCCCCACCCCTAACTGAGGCTATTCCTTCAAATACCGAAGGGAAAAGAGAAAATAAGGGGAACTTTAGAAGTACTTCCAAGTATTTCAAAAATCATCCTGTGGAAGGAAATTAGATGTATGCTGCTTGGCCACAGAGGGTATCATTAATTAAGAGGAGATGCAGAGAGTGTCCTGAGTGTGCGAGTCTAATTTTAGAGACACATAGAGGCTGTTGCTGCTCTGAAGGATAGCACAAGGACTGGATGGTTATTTAGTAAACTTTACCACTATGCCACTAAAATGTGAGATAAAAGCTCAATTCATAATTTGTGTATCCAAGTAAAATTTACTGGGGAAGGCATAGGAGTTAGCCCAGTCTGAATGATGAAAAAGCCTCTGACATTCCTCCAGGGCCTGTGATGGTCTTCTTGGGTATATAACAACTAGCATTTATATAGAGTTTTGTAAAAGACTACATTTATGTAAAGGCAGCCAGTGGCTCAGTAGATAGAGCACTAGTCCTGGAGTCAGAAAGGCCTGAGTTCAAATCCAGCCTCAGACATTTCCTAGCTGTGTGACCATGGGCAAATCACTTAACCTCTGATTGTCAGACAAAATGGATCCTTTGGAGAAGGAACTGACAAACCACTCCAGTATCTTTGCCAAGAAAATCCCAAAACGGGTTCATGAAGGGTCAGAAATGATTGAACAATAAGAACATATCGAGTTCTAAGATTTACAGTGTTTTATGTTTGTTTATCTCATCTGATGCTCAACAGCCTTGGAAGGTAGATGCTATTATTATCTCCATTGTACAGGGAGAGTTTATTAACTTGACCGGGATCACATAGCTAGTAAGTATTTGAAATGGGATTTGGACTCAAGTCTTCCCAACTCTTGATTTAACACTCTATCTCTTGTGCCACAGAGTCTCCACATCTGTTGAGGGCAGACAGTCGTGAATCTTTAGTAGGAGTGCAGTTTGTGATATCTATCTCTTGCTTATATATGAATGGATGAATCAAGCATTTAATCAGTACTTATTATATGCAAAGCAGCAACTAGGCAAAGTGAAAGTCTTGGAGTCAGGAAGACTCACCTTCCTGAGTTCAAATCTTGCCTTAGATATGTACTAGCTGTATGTGACCCTGACCAAGTCTATTTGCCTCAGTTTTCTCATCTGTAAAATAAGCTGGAGAAGGAAATGGCAAACCACTCTAGTATCTCCATGAAGAAAACCCCAAATGGGGTCTTGAAGAGGTGGACACGACTGAAACAACTGAAAAACAACAACAAAAATATGTAGAACATTGTGCTAAGCACTAGTGATACAAACTGAAAAGTGAGAAAGTCCCTGCTCTAAAGTTGCTCAGTCTAGTGGAAGAAACAATACATATGGAAAGTTTCTGCTATAAGTCAGATGGAAAAGTCCCGTAGTCCTTAGGATACAATGTCAGGGCACATGCTGATGCCTGTTCCTTAATGTCGTTATTTAATATTATTATTCTCAGGGCTTTTAGGATCATACATAGAAAAGGGCTTACTTCTGATATCATAAACAAAGTCTAACTTTTGAGTTAGCCTTGAATGTTTGGGGTGCACTGACATGCCAGGTTACATACATATGACTGAACTCATACAATTTCTCTAAAATTTTAAGCAACTAATAATAAAAGTAATACCTAGCATTTATATAAAATGTTGAGGTTTGTGAAGTGTCTTACAAATATTTTCACATTTTACCCTCACTACAATTCTTGAAGGTGAATTGCTCCCATTTTACAGATGAGGAAACTGAGGCAGGGAGAGAGTGAGTAACTTGCTCATGATTACACAGATGGTGAATGGTCTAAGAGGTCATTTGAATGCAGGTCTTTCTGAGTCCGCATACAAAATTTTATCCACTGTTCCACCTAGTTACCTCATGACAGATTTATCAACTTTAGGAGGTCTATATTACCTCAGGATAGGTTATCTTCACAGAAAACCACCCTGAAACTGGACTTGAAGAAGCTACTTTTATGTTGGAGGTGAGGAGGGACAAAGCTTCTAAGAGTAAGGCCTCTAATAAAAAATAGCAAGGAAAAACTATTTTTAAACTTTTATCAGGCAACCTAAGAGGTTATAAGTGGCTATGATATGTTTCTATGAAAACTATTGACTCAGTTTTTACACAATATAATACATTACGCTCAGTATAAATATTTATTCTGCACCGCATGGACATTTCTCCAAATGGTAATGCCACTGGCAAATTCTGTACACAAATAACTCCTTAAAGATTCTGATGAAACCAGATCTAATCCTGAGAGCTTGACCCCAAAGGCCCAATGTCTCTTCTTTTAGCATAACTGGACTTACTTGGATCAATCAGGAATATTGACATGACTTCAGTACATTTTCTGTATTGTGTTTCTCAAGGTCCCCCAAACTTGGACAGGTTCTCAATGTTCTCCAGAAGACCTTTCCTTGTCTCTCCAGTGGCTAATATCTGTCTCCTCTATCTACTGTAAGTATATTTTGTATGTACCTTATTATTTTATATTACTTTGCATGTATCTTATTAGTTTATGCTATGTTATCTTGTATGTATTTTGTTATTTTATGTCATGTCTTATACCTGAGTATTTTATGTTATGTTACATTTTGTAAGTATTTTGTATGTTATTTATGTGTTGTTTCTTCCATTAGAATTTGAACTTCTTGGTTACGGGTTTGGGTGACTTTTTAAGCCTTTCTTTGTATGTATGGGGTTTAGCATAGCTCCTGACATATAGTAAGCATTTAATTAATGCTTTTAGATTGATTGATCACTTTAGAGAGCTGTTGAGAAGACCAAATGAGATAATATTTATAAAGTGCTACATAAATGTTAGATATTGTTGTTATTATCTTCCTCCCCAGAAACCTTCAATAGTTAGAAACCATCATTACTTATCAAAATTAAAGTTCTTGGGTCTAGCATTCAAGACCCTTCTCAATTTGGCCTAAACTTACTTTTCTCATCTTATATCTTCTATTTATCATCTTTATGTACCCTACAGTCCAACTAAATTTCAACTACCAGCTATTAGACTTTAGCCATACTCCATTTTCCCCACTCCCATGCCTTTACTATGCTGTTCCCTCAAGCCACTCCCATGCCTTTACTATGCTGTTCCTCCTTTCTGCCTCTCTGAGTTTCACCCCTTTTTTAAGGCCAAGCCTCTGCTTTGTGTTATGAGAATTTCCTTGATTTCCCCCAGGAAGAAGCTGTTCCTTCTCTGAACACTCTGCACTTTGTTTCTGCTCTGAGCATTTATCACACTTTCATGGCATAACATTCTACAGTACAGATTTCCATTTCTAGGAGGCAAGATGGCAGAGTAAGAAGTAAGTCCCTCTTACCTTCCCTGATTAACCTCTGAAAACCTAGAAAATATCGCCCCAGGAAATAAATTCTACAGTATATCAAATTAAAAAAAGTATTGTAAATGTGCTTTTTTTTTTTAACTGTTAAAAGCTAACTAAATGTCAGTCTGATAGGTTTTTTTCTTTTCTTTTCTTTTGTACAAATTGTTGTCCACACTGGGTTGAAAGAATCTTTAGATGAGACCAGGTTTTATTCCATTGTGTACCTTCTACTACACCTAGGACAGTCTCTTTCTTTTTTTTTTTTTAGGGCATTTTCCTCCACATTGTCTTTTTGGACCTCTTTTGCCATTTGGGTTAGGATATTTTTTAAGGCATTATTTTCTTCAGTATTTTTTTGGGTCTCCTTTAGTAAGCTGTTGACTTGTTTTTCATGATTTTCTTGCATCACTGACATTTCTCTTCCCAGTTTTCCTCCACTTCTTTTATTTGCTTTTCAAAACCCATTTTGAGCTCTTCCAAGGCCTGGGACTGATTCATATTTTTCTTGGAGGCTTTGGATGTAGGAGCTTTGACTTTGTTGTCTTCTTCTGGTTGTATATTTTGATCTTCTTTGTCACCAAAGTAAGATAATATAGTCTGACTCTTTTTGTGCTGCTTGCTCATGATCCTGGCCAATTACTTGAGTTTTAAACTCTTTGTTAAGGTAAGAGTCTGCTTCCAATGTGGAGAATGTACTGTCCCAAGCTTTGGGGGTTTGTACAGCTGTTTTCAGAGATACTTGTAGGTATCTATAAATTTTCAGTTCTTTCAAGGTGGTATGATAAGGGGCAAGTTGTTTGCTCCTTTCCTGGCCTGTGACTACAAGTACTCCTTTCTGTCCTGTAACTGTGAGGAGGGGTTTCTCTCCACAGCTAATACAGGCTCTACCAAGCCCATGTTCCTCCTCACCCCAGGACCGCCACCCAAAGCTGTGACCCAGATCCACACATGAGCAAAGCAAGAGATTCCTGCCTCAGCACTGGAAAGGAGATCCCTGCAATCCCTCTCTGATCAGCCACTGGATTCCCCCTCAGCCTATGGGCCAGAAGCTCAGGAGGCAGCTGCCCCTCCAGGGCCATGCTCTTGGGGAATGGAGCTGAAACCCTGTGTTCCTCTCTCACCTCCGCAGAAACAGACTTTTCCCACTGACCTTCTAAATTGTCTTTGGCATTAGTGGATTGAGGAGTCTGGAAACCACCACAGCTGCCCCCTATTCAGTCCTCTGAGGCCTGCTCCAGGTTTGCTGTGGCCTGCGCATCCACGCTGCACTGTGCTCTGCTCCCAGCTCACCATGATATACCTTTCTGATCAATCATCCAGGTTGTCTTGGGCTGGAAATTCATTTCACTCTGTCTTTTTGTGTGTTCTGCTGTTTTAGAATTTGTTTAGAGCCATTTTTTATGAGTATTTGGAGGGGTTTGGGGGAGAGCTCAAGCAAGTCACTGCTTTCACTCCACCATCTTGGCTGTGCCTAGGACAGTCTTTTCAGAAAGCAAACTGTAGATGTTTGTTTAATCCATTTCTATTCTGTTAGAAACAACAGTATATTTCTTCAATACCTATTAAATGCCCGGTATTGTTAGACCTTTTACTACATAAAAATAAGTATTAGAACATAAGTTCTTTTAATTTTTTTATTTTTTTGGTTAGGCAATGGGGTTAAGTGACTTGCCCAGAGTCACACAGCTAGTAAATGTTATGTGTCTGAGGCCAGATTTGAACTCAGGTCCTCCTGACTTCAGGGCCGGTGCTCTATCCACTGAGCCACCTAGCTGCCCCTAGAACATAAGTTCTGCCCTCATATTTATAACATATTGGGGAAATAAGATATAAACACAGAAACATGTGAACAAATTCTGTCATAGTATAGAGATTTCTAGATGAGTCAGAAAGACTTGGGTTCAAATCCTTGCTGTTATTGAGTAATTTCAATTGTGTCCAACTCTTCATGACTCAATTTGGGGTTTTCGTGGTAAAGATACTGGGGTGGTTTGCCATTGCCTTCTCCAGTTCATTTAAGGCAAACAGGGTTACCTGACTTGCCCATGGTCACACACCTAGGGCAGATTTGAACTCAACTCTTCCTGACTCCAAGCCCAGTGTTCTATCCACTGGGACCACCTAACTGCCCAGGGTTCAAATCTTACCTCTGATATTTACTAGCTATGTGACCAATGCAAATAATTTATCTCCTCTGAGCATCAGTTTCCTCATCTATAAAATAGGAATAATAAATACATGTAGTACCCACCTCATGGCATTCTCTGTGGAGCTAAAATGAAATTAGGGAGTGTTTTGCAAACATAAAAGCACTATAAAATATCAGTTATTATGTGGAAAGTTTAAAATTAACCTCTTATGGTTCACTGTAATAAAAGTAGTCCCAAAGCAGGAAAAATAAATGCAAAAACCTAATGCTTAGGTTTCAGAAGAAAAAAAATGTTATGATATAGAAGAATTGGAAAAATAATCATGGAAGGGGAAGAATTTGAGGTGGATTCATAAGGATGGGTAAAATTCCGAAGGGCAGAGAGAATGGTGGAGGTCATTCATGGGGGGAGAGGAATCATGGTGTGAGCAAAGTGCTGATGTGGAAAGTGTAAGATATATAAATGGAGCAGAAGATTGGGAAGGATGAATGATCAGAGAAACAGCTGGAAAGGTAGTCTGGAGGCAGACTATGAAGAGGCCTAGTTAGGCCACCAAGGTGCAGCAAGGGACAGAGCCCTGGGCCTGAAGTAAGGAAGGCCTGAGTTCAAATATGACACCAGATGCTCAATAGCTGTGTTACTTGGGGCAAGTCACTTAGCCTGTTTGTCTCAGTCTCTTCATCTGTAAAATTGAGACAATCATAATACCTACAGGCTAGTGTTGTTGTGAGGGTCAAATGAGATAATAATTTTAAGTTTCTTGGCACAGTGCCTATCTAAATGTTAGCTTTTATTAATAATTATCAGGCAAAGGAGCATGAAGAGAATTCTTTTGACCATAAGCACAATTTCATTGACAAAATCCCCCCAAATGCCTTTTAAAAATAACTAAAATATATACATTTATGAAAGGGAGAGGAAGGGCAAACACACACACACAACACACACATACACACGATGAATCACTACAAATCCCATTCAATCTAACAAGTATTTATATGAAGCACTTACTATATGCGAGGAACTATATTACATATTAGTGACACGAAGGGAAAAAATAAATACTTTCTGTTCTTAACATTCATTTGGGGAGGAAAGTGGGAGTAGGAAATGCAACATGAGTAAATTTAGTCAACACTAAGCAACTATTTGGGGGCATAGGTACATACAACTAGGAGGAAAAGCCTCTTGAAGGTGGCTCCTAAGCTAGCCAAGCTTTAAAGGAAACCATGCAACCCAAAAAGCCGAGGTAAGGAGGGAAAGCATTCCAGGCATGGTAGGAAATCTAGGCAAAGGTACATAGACAAGAGGTTATTAGGTGTTACAAAAGAATTCCCACCTAGATATATCCCAAACCAAACAGTACCAATTAATATGTAGATTATAAAGTAAGCAATAGTCTTCTTGTAAGCTCACTGATGGATATTGGCCAAAAGTATTTTAATTTAGTTTGAAACAGAGCCCATATCCAATGTCAATGTGTCCTAGTTACCAATATACTATGATATAGTGTATGTAATAATTAGAAGGCAATAATGTCTGCTAAATTTTAAAAGTGCACTTGGGTGTTAACATAATCATAAAGATGAATCTAATTCACAGGAGAGATTCAGGCTGTCTGCTTGGTGGTAAGTTTTTTAAGTACTTGTAAAGAAATGATTGATCCAATTAAAATAATTCACACTCTTGGGGACAGAGGGAGGGAGGGAAGGAGAGTTAAGTCTCCATTTCCTTCTACCATGTTTATACCAACAGCCACCTCTTCTTTTATGATTATCATCACCCCAGCCAAAGACTCCAGGCACTAGAAAAGAGACAGTCTTGCGATTTTATAATTCAACACATGTGCCAAGTTGTGCCCAAAATCGACAGAGGGTTGGGTTTGGTGCCCTTCAGGAATAAATTTGTAATATTGACATTTACAAATGAATCTTTAAGGTTAATTAAATGACAAAGTATTGTGTATGCTGTTAAGCTCAGAGGAATATTTTTCTCTCATTTCTCTTTTTTGAAGCCATTTTACAATTTGTTCATCCTTTAACCCCAAATGTTTTGACACTGGTTTGTATGTGGCATGTACCCAACGCTTCAGAAGGGCACATTTCCGCATGTGGGCATAAGAGGCAAGGTGGCTCAGAAGGGCATGAAACAGAAATGCTCAGAAGCTGTGCATCCTAACCTTAGAACTATCCCTTCTCTGAGGTAGGCAAATTATAAAATATTATTGAATTTCCTTAATATCCTCATCCATAAAATGAGAAGTGGGCAAGAAGACCTGTCACATGCTTAACCCATCCAATCAATTCTGATCGATTATTGCTTTAACATGTTTTCCATGTCTATACCACTCTTTCCATTCTAACTTCCACCAACCAGCTCTTGTTTCAGCTCACACTGCTACTACTACTGTTATTACTGCTTATTTGGATTATTTCAACATGTTTCTAACTGCTTTCTCTACCTCTAGTCTCTCCATGCTGTAATACATTCTGCACACTGTCACCACATTAATCTTCCTAACTCATAGATCTGATTATATCACACCCCTACTCAAACACCTATAAAGGTTCCCTATTGCTCACTAGATAAAATACTGTTTTCTTGGTATGATATTGGAGGTCTTATACAGCAGAGCTCCAATGAAACTTCCAGCTGACCTCCCAACCACTCTTCTATGCATAACCTGTTTTCCAGCCACATGAAATACTTATCAATCTTCCAACATGCCTTAAGTTTTCCTGGACCTTTTCTCATGCCATTTTCTCCACATCAGATGTCTTCTCCTCTTTATCAGTTAGGATCATAGGCGTCTTTCAAGGTCTATCTCAAAAACTGCCTCATCTATGAAGACAGAATCATAGAATTACAGAAACTGAGACTTGGAAGAGACCTCAGCAGGCACCTATAGGGTCCAACCATACAGGAAGGAATCTCCATTATAACATATCTGTCGTGAGGTTATTTAACCTCTGCTTGAACATTCCCAAGGAATTCTTCTCTTTCTCTTATCTCTTCAGGCTGCAAATTTTCCTTTTGGACAGCTGTAAATGGTAGGAAGTTTTTCATGACATCAACCCTAAATTCATCTCTTTGCAATTTCCAAAGGAGACCATTTCTCCCTGTTTGGCCCTTTGGGGCAAAACAGGAATCCCTTCCCTCCTTAACATAAGAGGCCTTTAATATTTGAAATCAGCTATTATGTCCTTTCTGAATTTTCTATTCTAGATAAACATGAATTATGATACAATGTAAGAGATGTGTGGAACACGTTTTAATATTAGTCCTGTGAGGATAATAGGAAAGCACTATACTTTAAAGATTGATTTCTGGTTAAATATATTTGCTAACTGAGGTTAAAGTATTCTAACACAAGCACTGAAAAGGATCTCAAAGACTATGCAGTCCAAATTGTAAAGGAATTCCACCCCCACCAGAATGTCTCTGACAATCTGTCTTTGGGTCTTTGCTTGAAGCCCTTTCTGAGTAGGCTCCTCCTACCCTGCTGCTCTAATTTTGATAACTGTAATTACTCAGGAAGTGTTCTTTCACGTTAACCTGAAAAATTACTTTCTAGAACCTCCACTCATTGCACCCTGTTGTTCTCACTGGAACCAAGCAAACATTTATTTCCCTTTCCATTTGACCATCATTATTTAGGCTGAACCAGAGATGGGAACCTGCGGCCTCAAGGCCACATGTGGCCCTCTATGTCCTTAAGTGTGGCCCTTTGATGGAATCCAAACTTCACAATACAAATCCTGTTAATAAAAGGATTTGTTCTGTAAAACTTGGACTCAGTCAAAAGGCCGCCCCCAAGGACCTAGAAGGCCATCTGTGGCCTCAAGGCTGCAGATTCCCCACCCCTGGGCTAAACATTCCCAGTTCCCACAAATGATACTTGAATTACAAGGCTTTGAGGATCTTAACCACCCTGGTTAAACTCTTTTGCACTTTTTCTGTCTTGTTTGTGCTTCTCCTAAAATGTAGCATGTGTGTGTATGTGTACGTGTGTGTGTGTGTATGTATATGTACTTTTATATGTATATATGTATTTATATATGTATGTATACACATCTATATGTAGTATATAATTGTACATATGTAGTATGTGTATGTACATATAATATATAGCATTAAATAACATTTACATAGCACTTACTATGTGCTAGGCACCATGCTAAGTACTTCGCAATTATTATGTCATTGTTCCTCACAACCACCCTGGAAAATAAGCATTATTATTATCCTGATTTTAAGGATAAGGAAGCTGAGGCAAACAGGGTGTAAGTGAATTGTCTAGGGTCAGTCACACAGCTAGTAAGTTGTCTGAGGCCAGATTTGAACTCAGGTCTTCGTGATTCCATGCCCAGCACACCTTAAGGGTAGGGACTGTCTTTCTTTATGTTCATGTTTCTATTGCCAGAACTTAGCAAAATGTCTGGCACCTAGTAAGAACTTCATAATTATACATTGCTTGACCAAGAAAGAGTGAGGAGAGAGGAGAACTATTGTCCTAATTCGAGACAATACAGCTCTCTTAAAATGGCTCAAGATTATATTAACTTTTATTTTTTGGCTACCATATTACATTTTAGATTCATGTAGAACTTGAAATCCATTAACATACCCAGATATTTTTCATATGAACTCTATGTAGTTATGTCATTCTGATTTTGAACTTCTGAAGCCGAGTTTTTGAACCCAAATATGAACCTTTAATTACATTTCTCTCCATTACATTTCATCTTTTTAATTGGCTCAATATTCTTGTCCATTAAGATAACCGTGGATGCTGGAATCTAGGAAATTATGAAAATAGTGATCTGTATGGACTATTAATCCTGTCAAAAAAAGAGAATGAAATTATTCTGGATTTTGCCAAGGCTTATTGTTGATGAAGCTATGCTGGCTCTAGCCAACAGTTCTCTGTTTTCCTTCCTTTCCTTCCTTCCTTCCTTCCTTCCTTCCTTCCTTCCTTCCTTCCTTCCTTCCTTCCTTCCTTCCTTCCTTCCTTCCTTCCTTCCTTCCTTCCTTCCTTCCTTCCCCTCCCTCTCCCTGTCTCTCTTCCTCTCTGTCCCTCTTCCTCTCCGTCCCTCTCAATTAATAAACCATCTCTTTAATAATACATTTTTGAATTCTGCCAAGAATTGAAATCAATGTCACAATTCTATTATTTGAGATGCCATCTTTACCTTTTTTTTCTTTAATAATGACAAATGCCCTCCTCCAGTCCTGAAGCATCTCTCCCATTCTCCATAATCTTTCAAAGACTACTAACAAAATTTTACAGTCCTTCCTGTGAATTCTTTCTCTTCTGTGAGACGTAGCTTGTCTGGTTCTAGAAACTTTAACTTATTGATGGTACTTTGGTCTCCTCTTTTAATTTTGACTAGATGTGCAATCTCATTGGGTGAGATAACTCCCTCTATCAGTAAATATTATCAACTGCTGTGCAATTATAATCTCAGAGTATTGCTTTGAGGCACTCATTGGTTTTTTTCAACTCAAGTTTCCCTGCCTTCTATCCTTCTCATTTATCTTCTGCTGCAACTCTCTAATAAGCATTTTTTTTTTTGGCTAGGCAATAGGGTTAAGTGACTTGCCCAGGGTCACACAGCTAGTAAGTGTCAATTGAGGCTGAATTTGAACTCAGGTGCTCCTGACTCCAGGGCTGGTATTGTATTCACTGTGCCACCTAGCTGCCCCCTAAACATTGTTGTTTTGTCCTTTCCTACTCAAAGCTCACTCTCCTGGGAAGAAAAAGCAGAACATCATCAGAGCTGATTAGAAAATCTTGTCTCTATCAACCCATCCATTGTAGGCATTTGATCTTCCACCTTTCTCCCAGAAAATCCTCTTTGTTCTTGTTACCCTTGGTATTAACATTGTTGTTATTCTCATTGGAGAGTCAGCGTGCAAAGGGGATGGAGAGTTGGCTTTTAAGTCATGAAAATGTTGGTTCCAACCCTACCTATGACACATATTGGCCACATGACCCTGATTAAGTTTTTAGTGCCCCAGACAACTATCTAAGACTGGACGTTTCAGACAAGGTATTGACCTGCATTGGGAGAGGGGACCTTTTTCACCTGTGAGTTCTTCATCCCAGTATAGAGGTTCAGTCCTGATCCTTGCCCTTTATTACCAAACTTCATTCATTTGTGCCCCTGAAACTATTCTCCCAGGACTATGGTACTGTTCTATATTTATCTTCCATTTCTTACCCTTTCTTCTATATTCTAAAAAAAAATCTTCTTAAAATCAGAATTGCTGGATGAGTTCAGTGCAACAACAATAGTTTCTTTAGATAGTTCCACCTTTTCTTCCTTAATATATTCTTCCTATATCTAGGCTCTGAGCATAGTGCCTTACAGAACGTCATTGCTTAATAAATGTTTATTGATTGATAGGCTGCATGGCAGACTATGCCTGATTTTCCTTTCTATTATGAATCAAAAGTTAGACTGCTCATTTTCTCCCA
The DNA here is from genome assembly GCF_003287225.1 of Phascolarctos cinereus. NCBI lineage: Eukaryota > Metazoa > Chordata > Mammalia > Diprotodontia > Phascolarctidae > Phascolarctos > Phascolarctos cinereus. Next base: position 99,109,703 of record NW_027556098.1, read on the forward strand.
AGATTCCCATGTATTTAATTCAGCTACTACTTTCTCATTTAAGGACAGGATCAGGTGCAGAATGGGAATTTCCTTAATATTTCCTCCACTTTTTTATTTACTCTAATCCTTCATTTAAAAAATAACACATTTATATAGCATTTTAAGATTTAAAAATTGCTTTCTTTTTTTATTATTCGCTTATCAATCATCAACAAACACATTTCAAATACACAAAAGAAAAACAAGATAGAGGACCACACATGAAACATGACATTATAATTAGGCAAGCCATGAATTTGTTAGTTGCTCTGCTTTTGGCAGAGAGAGTATTTGAATCAGTAGGTGTTCAGATAATTGAAGCCCCCCCAATACAGCAATAGCGTGTTTCCCAGCCAGACGCATGATCTATTTCCCAAACTCCTTTTCAGGACATCTGTAATATGTGTGTAGAGCCATATAGCTGCTGGTTCTCCTGCTACTATCTTTACCCATATGTTTTCCCCCATGATTCCACTGTTTCATTCCTAGATTTTCTTGCTTGAGTATATCTTAATACAAAATGCTGCTCTGCCCTGCTTCCCCTTCCCACTTTTCCTCCACCTTTTATTGGTTCCTTTCTTCTTAAATAAGCTCCTAGGATCATATTTATGAATGCCATCCCACCAAATACTAGTGATAAGCAAGGGTATTCTGGAGCCAGCTCTAACAGGCTTGCAAGAATAGATTGTTAAATTTTCTGTGTAAGCATTTCATACCTAAGAAGTTGGCAATCACTATAGATCAGGGCCTGTTTTATTGATTATATAGACTTCAGGAAGAGTTAATTATGCCGATTAAACTTAAAAGTTGTGTGTGCCTCCATACCCCCCAACCTCCCTCCCCCCTCCATCCCCAGAGCCTGGTTGTTAAACACTCCTCAGAACAACACTGTAATGTTCTATAAACACTGCTTGAGCTCAGCAGGAGCACAGTAGAAGACTCAGGGAATGAAGCCATCAGGCTGGAGGCCTGGAGACTGTGGGCTTAACAACAACAGCAATAATGATAATATCTTGCATTTGTAGAGTGCTTTAAGGTTAACAAAGTACTTTATATCTTCACCTCATTTGAGCCTTGCAACAGCCCTGCCTCTAAGCCCAAGTTTTTCTCTTTACAGTAGGATTTCTAGTTCCCTTGCATACTACCCATACTTTGTTAAGTCCCTGTATGATAGATAATAAGGGCTTTATTTCTGGCTACTTCCTTGGACTCTATTTCCTGTGAATTACTTCACTTTTATTCTTCCTTTGATCAGCTTCTATTCTCTATGGTATCTATTTTGGTAGATATATGTTAGCATTTTTCTCCCACCCTTTCCCTTTTCTCTATAAAACCCTACTGAACATATTTGAAAGACTCCAGGCAAATATCTTTTTATTAGCCTTCATTAGTTACACTCCTTTATCCTCCTTCATTAGTTATACTCCGAACCTGGCCAAGGGAATTGTAGAAAGCCATAATTCCCCTATTTTAAGCTTTGCTACAGAAATCCACAATCTATGTTCAGATGCTGTCTTCTTGACCAGCTGTTCACTTCTCAAATCTATCTTTTTTCTTCCAAAGATCTTAATTAGCAATAGTGATGAAAATACCTGTGTTCCTAAGAGCTTCCACTTCTTTGAATAGGAATTGGTGATTCTTAACAAGGCTTTCTGGATTCCTTCAGGCAGTCTCATTTCCCCATGTTAATTAAGACAAGTGAGCAGTGGTCATTAGGTTGGATGAGACTTAAGATGCTTAGTGCCACTTCCTATGTACATACCCTTGGAAGACAGGAGATCTTGTTCATAATATAAAATCAGCAAATAGCTACCTTAGTAACCACAACCACCGAGACTCATCGCTTCTGCCTCTCATCTTTAGTAAATAATCTCTGTTAGGAATCTTCCTGCGGATGACATCATTACTCCTGAGAGTGCTTTCTCTTCAGAGATTCCAGCTACCCTCTCAGTGGGGAAGAGCCTCAGCTTAACTCTTGGTATGAATCAGGGTTTTCTTCTCAGTTTCACATTCTTCTGTGTTTTTACTTTAAGGCATACTTCATTCTGCCCAGTGACCTAGAGGAAGGGACTTTCCTCTGTTCTTTCTTTTTCTCTTTTAAGATAATGGCAATCCCATGCTTTATATCTATATAGTTGTTTCTTGGCCAGGAAATATAAGCTAACATTATTCACTTTCTAAATTCTCTTCCCTTTCCATACTTGGCAGGAACAAGACCCCCAATCTCCATTTTTTCCTATTACTAGTGGATGAGGCCAATTCTTGTTTGCCCTGCTTGTTTTCACATTATTTTTGGTTCAATTACTGAGGGCTCCAAGAAGGATCTTTATTTTTTTATGGTAGTCTTCCTTCCTTGACAGTTCCTAATGACCTTCACCAGTAAGCTTGATAAGTAGTAAGCAATTTAACTGCTTTTTTCTCATGAAATGATGTTAATTTGTTCCATTGACTCTGATTGACAACTGTTAGCTTTCTTCCAGAGCCCTAATGTAAATAGAAGCTAGGTACAGCTGATGTGCATGAGGGGTATTCTAGCTTATCTACTAGTAATAGGGCTACCTTCTATCTCTTCCTGTATCCTCCCTCCTCTCCCGATGATCATAACTTAGAACCTTCTTAACTACATGTCATATGATAGATCCCTTTTTTCATCCATTGCCATTCATCTGTTCTGTTCTGCAGATGTGCTGATTTTTCTTAACTTGTTTTTCTTCACTGTTTTTCCCTACAAAAAAGGGCTTATGCCAAGTCCTTGGGAGTGAATTAGTTTTTAGCACCAGTAGCTTCCAAATCAATGGGGGAACAGACAGGGATGATAGAAGACCCATTTGTTCATTGGGTATCCCTTTACCCTCCATCCCACATTTACCTTTTACTCAATGACAGTAGGCTACTCCCTACCTACCTCAAAATCCTGTCCTGTGACACCCTACCCAGGCCTGACTTCTTTTCCTTTCCTGATATGGTTCCAGTGAGATTAAAAAAGCAGATCATTTTGCAAATTTAAAGTGCTATATACATTTTAACTATTGCTATTGTTGTTGCTGTTGTTACTTTTTGAAATTATACTAGAAGACAGTATGTGCATTGAGAAAGGCAGGGGTTCTATTGGAGGGAAGGATGAACTGTAATTATAAGGAAGAGGAGGATGGTAGAAATATAAACGTTTTGACCATATGTTTTTCTTTTGATAAATTTGAAGAACCTAAGTACTGCTAGTAATTATCCCTTATAATATCTCTCTGGTATATTTAGGGCTAGATATCATCATCCTCATTTAACAGGTGGGGTATCTGAGGCACCAAAGGACTCCAGTAATTTTCCAAGATAATGTAGCTATTCAGTAGTGGAACAAGCCAAATGATTCATTGACCAAACTGTCTCAAGCTGAGAGAGAGAGAGAGAGAGAGAGAGAGAGAGAGAGAGAGAGAGAGAGAGAGAGAGAGAGAGAGAGAGAGAGAGAGACAGAGAGAGAGAGAGAGAGAGAGACAGAGACAGAGACACAGAGACAGAGACAGAGACAGAGAGACAGAGGCAGAGGCAGAGACAGAGACAGACACACAGAGAAAAAGACAGAAAGATGGAGACAGAGTAAGAAGGGAGATAGGGAGACAGAGGTAGAGAGAAAGAGACAGAGTCAGAGAGAAAAGGGACACAGAGAAACAAAACAGAGATACAGAGAGACACACACACACACACAAGACACAGAGAAAAACAGAGAGACAGAAAGTTAGAAGACAAAGAGAGATAGAGGCAGGGACAAAGAGACAGAGAGTATAAGTATTCTTAAGACAAGTTAAGGCAAATATATCAATCAATAGTTGAGAAGAATGAATTCTGTACAATAACCTGGAGAAGGCTCCTTCTCTGGAAAAATGAAACACAAACTGAAATGAGTGATAAAATATTCCAAAAAAAAAAACCCCACAACATTAAAGTAAATTCAAACATCCCCAGGGATTTTCTAGTAGCTTAGTGGATGTGATATGTAGTCACTGCTATCTTAAAGCAACGCCTGTCTTGATACATTTTAGGGGTTTTAGGCAATTGATATTTCACCACAGTAGGGTTAAACTACTCCTTTGGGTGAGAAGATGGTACAATGGAAAGACTACTGTATTTGGAATTAGAAAAGAGAAATCAAGTCAAATCCACAAGCACTTATTAAATACCTTTTATGTGCCAGGTTCTATGCTAAACGCTGAGAATACAAAGAAAGGCAAAAACAAAACGGGGCAAAACAAAATAAACAAATCAATAGAACAGGCGCTGCTCTCAAGAGGCTCACAATCTAATCAAAAGTTCACAGCCAGAGAAAATGTGTCAAATCCTGCCTCTGAGGTGTGCCACTGTGTGACTGGGAAAGTCACTTAACTGTCATGGGCATCAGTTTCACCAACAGTAATATGAGATGTGTGTGTGTGTGTGTGTGTGTGTGTGTGTGTGTGTGTGTGTGTGTTGCTACATAGCCTGGGATGTTCCCTTTGGCCCTAGGTCTATAATTCTAAGTCTTCTTACAATGTCTCATTGTAGCATGGAAATTTCTCTGGTTTCCTAAAGGCTATCACATCAAAGAGAAAACTCTGGCAGGTACCACCAATCTAAAAAGGCTTTAGTTATGGACTTAGAGACAGACTGAATGTTTGTTGCTTATAAGCCAGCCTAGCTAAATTCAAAAAGATTCATTACCACTGTTCTGGCCATTGGTTGATTTTTTTTTTTTTTTGCCGATAGCAACTTATGAAGAGCACCTACTAAAAGGTGTTCATTTTTCAGTTGTTTCAGTCATGTCCAACTCTTCATGAAGCGCCCCACTATACTTATTTCTTTCTTTGACAGCAGCTGGAGACATGGGCGCTAGGTAGTGCAGTGGATAGAACACTGGGTCTGGAGTCAGGAAGAGCTGAGTTCAAATCTGGCCTCAGATACTTAATAGCTGTGTGACCCTGGGCAAGTCACTTAACCCTGTTTGCCTCAGTTTCCTCACCTGTAAGCTGGAGAAGGAAATGGCAAACCACTTCGGTATCTTTGCCAAGAAAACCCCGAGTGGGGTCATGAAGAGTCAGACAAAACTGAAATGATTCAGCAGCAACAAATCACTGCAGGCAATTATCTAACACTATAAGTTTCAGATAGAGTGTTGATTTTAATTGGTAGAGAGAGTTTTCTCATCTGGGAGTTTTCTGTGCCAATTAAATCACAATTCTAGTCCTTATCTCATAAGGAACAATTATTTTATACAACAAATATACTGAACAACAGTTCAACATATCACACACACATATGTATATATACGTGTGTGTGTGTGTGTGTATGTGTGTATGTATTCTTATAGGAGTCTGCACTTACAATCCCTCCCTCTCTCCATCTCTCAGTGGGGGAGATGTCTCTTTGACCTTCTTTTTAGAAGTGATTATTCTACAGCATTTCCGTACATATAAATGTAATAGTGGCAACTGTCATTTTTATAGTGCTTTCAGATTGGCAAAGCACTTTGTGCACATTATGGTCTTTGATTCTCACAACAATGGTGGAATGAAACCACTCCAGTTATTATTATCCCCATTTTGCAGATCATAACATTGAGTCTAAAATATGTGAAATGATTTGGCCAGAGTCACATAGCTAGTAAATACCTGGGGTGAGATTCAAATTCCGGGTTCAGTATTTTCTCCATCATTCCATGTTGTCTTGTAAATTCAGAAAACGACCTTTTCACATGCTCGTGTAGCTTTGTTACTGGTGTCTCCAAATATCTACCCCACAGCCAATATCAACCATTCAGAATAACAAGATTTAGCACTGGAAGGAAATTTAGATTTCATCTAATCCATAGATTAAGGGTTCTTTGTGAACTACATTTAAAAATATTTTGATAGCTGTATTTCAATATAATTAGTTTCCTTTATATTTCATGTATTTAAAAATGCTTTTCTGAGAAGGGTCCCTAGGTGTCACCAGACTCCCGAAAGGGTACATACACACACACACACACACACACACACACACACACACACACACACACACACACACACAATATTAAAAACTCCTAGAGTAGAAAATGTAAGCACTTTGAGGGCAGGAATTATTTCATTCACTGTATTTAGATCCCCAGTATCTCACATCGTGCCTGGCACATTGTAGTCACTTAATAAATTTCTATTGGTTGATTCATGAAGCCAAAACCTTCATTTTTTTTCAAATGAGTAAACTGAGGCTCAGAAAAGTTAAATGACTTGCCCACAGACACACAGGTAGTAAGTCATGAGTCTGAGGAGTCCCTAATCCCAGTGTCTAGGGCAAACCAGATAGATATTTGTTGTTTCAAATTAGAACTCAGCATACATTTTCCCATAGAAACATTTTCACACATGATGGTTAGACATAGATGAAATATAATCATCTTGCTATGGCACTAATAACATATACTTCAGGAAAATCATATGGTAAATAACTTTTGTGGCATAGCCAGACACCCTAACCACCTCATATGATGACATATAAAAAATACGATCTAAGTTTCATGTAACTGACTTGAAATATGAAACAAAAATTTGGAAAATGACCAACAGCTGAGTTGGGAGCTTCCTGCCTCCCCCTTTTTTATTTGAGTAGATCCATTGCCACTCTTGGGCACTGGTGTTGTGGTTGGCAGAAAACTCCAGTTCAGCTTACTCTCCAAGGCGATTCAATTCTTCCACAAGAAAATCGTTAGCTATCCGTCTGAGCCCAGAGCTTCTAGGAGTATTAATAAAATCTCTGGAAAGCTGTGGTATGGGTATGGAAAGAGATAAACAAAGGATTGAAGAAATCCAATAAACCAGACTCCCCCAGGAAACAGTATAAAACTGTTTTGCTTTTTTGCTTTTTTTTTTAACCCTATAGCATAGGTTCCTTTCTCATTGAGTATTAAACATAATTTCATTGGCTTCATGGTCAGGAAGTCTTTTCTTGACATAAAACATAAATTCTTTTATTTAACTTCATCTGACTGTACCTACTTATATCCCTGACATTTTTAATCACTTTATCACTTTTCTGTCCTTAGTGCTGTACCTTTCAGATATTTATAGACTTTAGAGTCCCTTTTCATTGTTTTCTAGGAAAGCTGCATAGATCTCTGTCTCCATCTCTCTCTCTGTCTCTCTCTCTCTCTCTCTCCCATTCCCCATGAATTAATCAAATTAATCACCCTGCCTTAATCATCTCTGTTGCTCATTTTAGGATTTCTCCAATTTGTCAGCTGCTATGCAGTGCTGAGTTATTCCAAAGGGAATGAAAAAAAAAACCAGAAACAACCAACATTAAGGCAATATCCCTGGAGTTAAACTCTTGGCTCCTTGCCTCAACATTATAGCCCTAATTATTATTGACTATTTTCTTCTTCTACATGTCAGAAGAATCCCATAATGCACTTACTGACAGTTTATTGAGCTATTACATCCCCTACCTCGAATTTTCATTCCTAAATTTCTTAACTTACTGAATGAGAAAGGTTGTAGAGGTGTCAGAGGATATCATCAGATTAGTGAAGGCCTTGGTTCAAGTCCTGCCACCAACAAATTGCTAAGTCTCTCAGTTCCTGAGGTAACTTTCTAAGACTTAAAATTACTGAGTAGGTGGAATTTCCTTAACTGAGATCTCTTATGATAATAAAGCCATCAATCCTATAATCATCATCATCATCATCATCATCCACTTTAAATTAGCTTTGCAAACTATATTTTATTAAACTCATTGGTAACAAGAGTCTACTACTCTACCTCGGTGATCTTTTAGCTATTCTTTGTTTCATTTTGGTAAAAGGGAAATTTGTCCTTGATTTAAGCCCCAATTCAGTATAGACCTTACTCAAAGACCAGGGAAATCAACAGAAATCAAATAATTAAGCATTTAATTGAGCCAACACAACAAACCAGAAAGGAAACCCCATGCATTAAAACTGTTCTTTCTTGTTATTATTGTTATTTTGGAATCAGACCTGGAATTTCATCAATTTATGGTGATCCAAGTAAGGACCTTCTGTACCAATGTACTCAGCACCTTTTTTTTTGCATCTTTGAGCTTTAGAGAGTTGCCTGGGGGCACTGAGAAGTAAGGTTGCTTTCCCAGCATTGCACAGCCAGTCAGAGATGAGAATTGAATATCTGTCTTACAGGCTTCATGACCGGTTTTCTATCCACTATGCCAGTCTTTCCCTCTAACCCTTTATGAACCAGAGACAAACAGCTTTTCAAAGACTCTCATGACTATGGGGTAAAGGGAAAAGCATTCCTTGATGGTGGAAATCATGCTCTGAAGATAATGAAAGAAGAGCTTCCTTTGAATTGCTTGTGGAACAGCTTCATGCTTTCTAACCCATGTTTCCCAAGAAACCAGAGAAAAGACTACCTTGAATTGCAGCTCTCCAGCAAGCTCTTTGCTTCCTTAGATGTCATTGGGAGAGTTTCTGGTTCATCCACTGTTGATCATAGTTTCATCTACTTCCTTCTTGTAAGGTGCTTCATCTCCACCTCTATTTGTTGATATCAACTTAAAAAAATGTTGCTCTTTGTTTTAACATCAATGCTTTCTTTTTAACTCTGACCCTTCCCACTCCCCTTAAATCTTCCTTTGCAGTAAATAAATATATATGTATATATGTGTATATATGTGTACATATGTCTATATGTGTGCATATATATGTGTATATATACATGCATACACATATACATGTACACATACACATACATACATATATACACATACACATATACACACAGATATATATACACACACACACATATATAATATATATAATATATATGTATATATTTAGCCTAAATATCTGATGCTAAATTTAATACATGTAGTCTCAGAGAATGAGATTGATTACAAATTTGATTGTCTTTCAGTGTTATTTTCATTAAAATTTCTAAAGCCATTGGTGTAGATTGCTTTTCTGATTCTGATAAATTCACTCTACATCAGTTCATTCAAATCTTCTCATGCTTTTCTGAATTCCTAGTATTTTTTTTACTTCTTATGGTATTTTAATATTATGTTACATTAATATGACGAGAATGTTTTGTCATTCCCTAATTGTTATACTATCAGGTTTTATTTTCTCCTATAGAAGTGCTGCTGTAATACTTTTGTTTACATTGAAACTTTTCCCCTGTATTTGATGTCTTTGAGGTATATACCCAATACTGTGATCTCTCGGTCAAAGGGTAGAAGTGGTTTAATGAATTTTCTTACATAAGTCAACATTGTTTTACAGAAAGGTTAGGCTAATTTACAATTCCACCAACAATATAAAAGCCTGTCTATTTCTACAGCTCCTTCAATAGCAACCATTTCCATAGTTTATCACTTTTGCTACATTGTGATTAACTGAAACCTCAAAGAATCCTCACTGTTAATTTGCACTTCTCTTATAAGTGATCTGGAACAATCTTTCATATGAGTTATGATATAGTGAAATTCTTTTTTTTCAAAAACTGTTCATGCCTTTGTATCTCTTCCACACTTTTTTTCAGACCTACAGAACACTGGGCTCGTTCTGGTAATGCCTGAATTAATCTCATCATCTACATGTACATCCCTGGAAAGTATGTTGTTAAGGTAAGTCAGTTTATCTGGAGTATTCAAAATTTCTCCACTAAATGTAACCAGTGGTTTCACATATGGATGATGCATTGCTGGCTGGTGGAGAACTTCTTTGTACTTGGTATTGGTAGGCCAAAATTAGCACAAGTGGCAGAGAATCGATCCATACTTTGTTGCATCTCAGCCTCTGAGAGAAAGAAAGTGTGGGAGAGAAGAATTAGGCTGTATACCAAACTGAAGGTCTACAGAGCTGTTGTGCTGACTTTATGGTTTACCTGTGAAACCTGGACAGTTTATCAGTGCTGTGCCAGGAAATTGAACCAATTCTATTTGAGCGGTCTTAGGAGGATTCTGAAGATTACTTGGCAAGATAAGGTACTGAACACTGAGGTCCTTTCTAGAGCTGAGCTTCCAAAATTTCAAACTCTACTGCAAAGTGTACAACTCTGATGGGCTGGACACGTAGTCCAAATGCCAAATGTATATTTATCTAAAACACTATTTAACAGAGATCTTGCACAAGGCAAGCACTCACACAGAGGTTAGAAGAAGCAATAAAAGGACACTCTCAAGGTCCTTCTGAAGAACCTTAGTATTCACTGTGAGACATTGCAAACACTAGAATAGAACTGCCCAGCATGACATGCCCACATCAAAGAAGGCATTGTGCTCTATGAGCAAAGCAGAATCTCAGTAGCAGAAAGGAAATGTGAGTTGTGCAAATCTAGAGACATCTCCGTCCCAGATGTTCAAATGCACTAATAGTGACAGACTTATGGTAGGTAGAGCCTTCTGACCTCTATTGGAATGATCAGCCATAGTCCTCTTTTCATATACACTGTACTTTGACCCTAACATTGGTCCTCTTCAAGTGCGAAGGACAGACATGTCTTTGATGATTTATCTATTGAGGAAGTTAATATTCTCTTAAAATTAGCTCTCTCAGACACCACCCAGGCCATATGACTGCAGTCTAATCATGTAAGTTTTAGTTTGTCTTTTTAAAACTGCTTCACAGATTTTGAAGTGGTAGAATGATTAGATTTGTCAGCCAATTGGATTTGCAGCGAGAATGAACAGTTGAGAATGACACAAATTGTGAACGTAGGTGAATATATGGATTGTGATGATCTTGACAGAAATAGGGAAGTTTGGAAGAGGCATGGGTTTGGAGGGAAAACTGAGTTCTGTTTTAGACATATAGCAAAGGTTAGGATGTACTTACAGAAAAGTTAGCAATCACTATTCAGTTTCAAGGAGGTCACAGTAGCATAGAAAAGAGAGATTACAGCTGAACTTGGGAGAGAAAAGCAGAAACTCTAGCAAGCAGTCCTAAGGAATTATACTCTTTCCAGTGTTGAGACTGTCTAGAGCTAACAGATGTAACCATGAAAAATCAACACTTCTACCAGGGGGGGTTTGGATACTAGCCCTCATTCCTTTCCCCCAACCCTGGGTGTTTGTGAGGCTTAAATAAGAATATGCTTGTAAAATGCTTTGTAAACTTTAAAGCACTGTATATTGATATTATCAAAACTAATGCCACTACCACCAGCACCAATACCAGTACCGTCACCATTATCACCATTACCATCACATTTCTTGAGTGGAACTTAGAGTATTTGGAGAAGGGAAAGAGAAAACAGGTTGGATTTTGTGGAAGCAGAGCAGTGTAGTTGGCTATCTTCCCCTTTGATCCTGGTGATGTGTTACCTTTGTTTTTCTAGAGTACCTTGGGGGTCAGACCTTGCTGCTGACCCTACAAGGTTCTTGGGCTTGGAGAATATGAAGGCAATTTGGCTGTGATGGAGGCAGATACAAAGTGAGTGAAAGCTGTATCTTTTCTAATACCTTCTGCATCATTCCCTCCTCCAAGGGTGTGTCCGTGTTAGGGTCTTGGGAACCCAAACAAATCAACATTTTCACATGTCTCAAATCAAAATATGCCTGCATTAACATACAACAGATGCTCACTTGGAGATAATAGTTGGAACCAAACAACAAGTCCTAACTTCCACAGCAAGCAGATGTAAAAAGCCATTAAAGGATGTTTTTAATTCTTTATAACTTTTAGAAAAAAGTTATATGTAAAAAGATGCAATGATTTTATTTGAAATTTATTTATTTGTATTTCCTTTCTAATCATTTAGAAATTATGATGTAATTGAAGGACTATAACTTCTTTATTTAGCTTTGTTATAAATTATTTATGGTGAAAATATGGTGATCTTATGTGGACTGGACCTGTCATTTCATTGGTATAAGGGAACTTTATATAAAGAACATAAATGTACTAATACATAGTGACCATTGCTCTGTAACTTTTGGTCTTGGAAAATTATCTTGGGAAAATACAATCTCTCTCTCTCTCTCTTCTCTCTCTCTTCTCTCTCTCCTCTCTCTCTCTCTGTCTCTCTCTTTGTGTTGGAAGGTAATTCCCACTATCTAGAATAATTTGTGGCCTAATGATAACTCCTTGGAGCAGCTTTTGGATTTATAATGAAGTAGAGTTCTATTCTCTTGTGTGGATGGCTCTGCATCTTGACCAGTATAGATTCAGGTATAGGCCTGCAGTTTGTGTTGATTCAGTCAGTCCAAAAATATTCTAGCTACATATTCTGTCTTTTCATGAATAGAAATAGTTAGGATCACTTTGTACAGAAGGGATGGCTTAATAAGGGTTAGAAAGGTTCTCTTTTTCCAAAATACCTCAAGTTTGCCATGTTGTTTGAGATTCTTACTTTATGTCATATGTCACTGATGGCTCCTGAAAATCCTTATCTGAATGGAATTATGTGACTTGGAATGGATAACCCAATGACCCAAGAACATTTATTTCCTACATTGGAATAGATGTGTTAATTAGATTAGCTCATAGAGAGCAGAGATTTGAGGTACTGGGTCACTGTACAGCTAAGTTTTGATGGGGAGGTAATGAAAAATATGGCAGGTATAAACCAGTTATTCAGGAAGCAGGCTTGGAGTGGGACCAGTCTAGAAGCCCTAATCTAATGTTTCTAAGACAGGGGAGGAAGAAGCTGTGACTAGGGCTGACCCTAGATGATGCCTTCAGTGGTACTATTTTTTTTTTCCTAATGGAAGTCATGAGTTAGCCTTATGAAATGCAAATGCATGAGATCTCTGAGGGCTGATCCAATATTAGAGAAGACCCAAAATAATTGTTCAGTTTGAAAGCTGGTAGAGTGAGAAAGGCTAGAGTCCCGTGGATTCTATATATGATTGTATTAACTCCTTTTCTCATTCCTCCTAGGGGAGACAAGGCATGTGCACATGGAAAGTTGAATAAAAATATAAGGCAACATGTGATTAAATGCTAAATGTGGGACCCAGATAGCAGAGGACAATATAAGACATCTTGTAATCAAAACATGAGGGCTGGCTAGAGATTCCCTTCTATGCTTCATCCCCCTTGCTGAAGGGCATAATTCTTATTTCTGCTTCTTCCCAAAGAGAGAATTACCCAGGGTTCGTTTTGAAAGCTGACAGCCTATTGACTTCAGTTTGTCATAACTTTGGAATGGAAATATCTCAGGGCCTGGAAATGTAGCAGGAACATCCCACTCTTTTTTGTACAGTGGCAATCTGTAAAGTTACTTCTTCTCAAGTGGCATTTGACATTTTCTGTGATAATGAGTTTGTCATGATTCTGATGGCTTATCTGGTCAGAATTGTTTTTCTTTCCTCCCATCTCTTCAGGTATAAGACCTTTGTCCAAATGTGACCTTCTTAAATTTTTTGCTTCAGTTGTCTCATGATTCTTTTGAAACTAGAGAGTGTTGAAAGGATTCAACATCTAAGGCAAACTTGCCAGTGCAGCTGGAGGGAATTTCAGAGTAATTTTCCACAATATCATAGTAACTTCCCTTGTCACTGAAGTAAGAAAATAATTAGTGGGATTAAACTGGGTTCAGTCAGGAACAATGATCATCATTTTGCAAAATAATAATATTTATGCTGAGTTCTCCACTCAGCATTGTACCACAGTGCATTCTCTAAAACTACCCAGCAAGATGGCTCCAGTTGGGCCACCCTAAGAAATGCCTTAACCAAGAAAACCTTCCCCATGATTCCTGAGGCAAAGAATTGACATATTATTGTTTGTTTTTTTCCCACAATACAGGTACTATTATACTTTAAGCAAACCTGTGATATGAAAAGTCCTTATTTATGAAACATTAATTTAAGATAGTTATTTGCATTACAAAAGGATGATGATTTTGATACATCATATTTAAATACTTTAAAATTTCCAAAGCTCTCTTAATTTTTTTTTAATGAACCTGAGATTTCATTGTTTTGAGGAGTTTTAGTAACTCCTACTAATGCAGACTGCCACCTGCTCAGCTACTTGTAGACATTTATAGAATTGCGTATTGAATGAAGAAGTTGATTGTCATTCCCAAGGTCTCACAAAGAGATTGTATCAGAGGCAAGAGTTGAATCTAGATTTTCCTGACTCTGAGGTCAGCTCTTATTCACTATGACACATTGCTTCTCCAGGTAGATAATACAGACATTATTATTTTTATTTTAAAATAAATTTTATTGATATATTCTTTTTTTGCATCATCATAGTTATCTCCAGTATTTCTTTCCTTCTACCTCCCATAGTATTTTCTAATGACAAAAAAGAGGAAAAAATCAGCGCAATTGATCAATGTATTGAAAAAGTCCAAAAATACATGCAATGTATAATAACAGTGGACCTCTCAGCCACCTCCACAAAGGGGTGGTTTGCATACATCTTTTCATATTTCTTCATTCAAGTCATACTTAACCTTTATAGTTTTATTACATTCGTCTTTTGTTTTGCTTTTGTTGTAGCTCTTTCCACTTACATTGTTGTAGTCATTGTGTGTGTTGGTTTTTTGGCCCTGTTCACTTCACTCTGCTTTAGTTCATGCAGATTTTTCTATGTTCCTCTGTTTCCATCACATATGTAATTTCTTATAGCACAGTAATATTCCATTACTTTCATGTACCGCAATTTGTTTAGCTGTTCCCCAACAGATGAGCATCTACTTTGTTTTCAATTCTTTGCTATTGCAAAAAAAAATGCTTCTGTAAATATTTTGGTGAATAAGAGAATTTATTCTCATTGGTGGCTTCTTTGGGGTTATGTGTGGTTTGTCTTTTATTCTCCAAGAGAACCATGACATCAGGAAGGTGATGACGTGACTTGCAATTTACTTTGATATGAGTGAGGGAGGGCTATGAAAGGTCACCAGCCTCACTTTCTCCTCCAGAGTCATCTGGATCTAGTGGCTTGATATTCATCAGGATGACAGGAGATGGACCAGGATGCAATAGGAGACTCTGGCCCTTTTAAGCTAAGGTCTTTTCAGGTTCTCACATTGAGTGAGGCAATGCCCATTCAGTGAAAATGCTTCTTTAAGAAGTGAATCAAGGGATGTTCCCTTTAATGAAAAAAAAAATCAATCTAGGAGTGGAAGACACTCAGTCGCTAGCCAAAAGAGAAACAATTACTATTTACATTCACTCTGAGCGAGGTGGGTGCCCAAAAAATAACCATCAAGTGATGCTTGGGCAAGAAACTATTGTTGTCTAACCCATGAGATCCAGAGTGAATTGGGTTTAAGGCTTGGTCTTTGAGAAAGAAATCTACCCAGTAAACCCCAAGTTAATTAAGCTGCTTTCAGCCATCAAAATTTAACTTCCTTTGGGCAGATAGTCCTCAGGTAAGGAGAGGAGAGAAGAGGGGTGGAGGAGATAGGAGGGTAGGGGAGATAGGGTAGAGGAGCTGAGTTACTCAACTTGAACTGACCAGTTTGGTCCCCATTCAGGTAGCTCAGAATATTCACAGGATGTGGTTTGTCCTTCGTTCATGAAGAGGACCATGACATCAGGGAGATGATGACAACTGCAATTGACTTTAATTTGAGTGAGGGAGGGCTGTGCAAGGTCACCAGCCTCACTTTCTCCTCCAGGAGGGTCTTCCCCTCCCAGTACAATTTTTTTTTCTTTTTTGATTAAAGAGGCCATTCTTTCTTGGGTATAATCCCAGTAACAGAGTTTCTGTTTCAAAGAATCACTATATTTGCATATTTTTTTATTTTTTTGTGGTCTGGACCCCTAGGCAATGGGGTTAAGTGACTTGCCCAGGGTCACACAGCCAGGAAGTGTTATATGTCTGAGGCCAGATTTGAACTCAGGTCCTCTTGAATCCAGGGCTGGTGCTCTATCCACTGCTCCACCTAGCTGCCCCTACTCTATTTGCATAATTCTGAAATGCTTTCCAAAATGGTTGTACCAATTCACAGCTCCATAACTAATCATCTCTATTTCCCCTATGTTTCCATTTACACAGGCTGCCCCCATGCCTGGAAGGTACTTCCTCCTTGCCATTACCTCTCAGAATCCCAGGCCTACTTCAAAACTTGGCTCAAGTACCACTTCATCCATGAGGCCTTCGCTGATTCCCCTAATTGTTTGTGACTTTTTAAAAATTTTTATTTATTTTTAGTTTTCAACATTCACTTTCCCAGGATTTTGAGCTCCAGATTATCTCCCTATCTCATCCCTCCACCCACTCCAAGATGGCATGCATTCTGAGTACCCCTTCCCCTACTCTGTCCTCTCTTCTATCTCTCTCCCCTTCTCTTATCCCCTTCCCCTTCTATTTTCCTGTAGGGCAGGATAGACTTCTGTACCCCATTTCCTATATTTATTTCCCAGTAGCATGTGAAAACATTTTTTTTAAACATATGTGAAAACAATTTTTTTAACATGTGTCTTTAAAACTTTGGGTTACAAATTTTCTCCCTTCCTCCCTCCCCACCCACCCTCAGTGAGAAGGCAAGTAACTCAATACAGGTTATACATGTGTGGTCATGCAAAACACTTCCATAGTAGTCATGTTGTGAAAAACTAACTATATTTCCCTTCATCCTGTCCCACCCCCCATTTATTCTGTTTTCTTTTGACCCTGCCCCTCCTCAGAAGTATTTTCTTCTGATTGTCCCCTCCCCAGTCTGCCCTCCCCTCTATCATCCCTTTGCTCTCTTGTCCCCTTCCCGCCTTATTTTACTGTGGGGTAAGATAGATTTCCATACCTAATTGTGTATGTTATTCCCTCCTTAAGCCAAATCCTATGAGAATTACATTCACTCATTCCCTCTAACCTTCCCCCATTTCCCCTCCATTGTAAAAGCCTTTTCTTGTCTGTTTCATGTGAGATAATTTATCCCATTCTACCAATCCCTTTCTCCTTCTCCCAGTAAAATCCTCTCTCACTCCTTAATTTTATTTTCCAGATAACACCCCTTCATCTTCATCTCACCTTGTGTCCTCTATCTATCTATCTATCTATCTATCTATCTATCTATCTATCTATCTATCTATACATACATACATATGATTTTTTCCCTCCCACTACCCTAATACTGACAAAGAACTCATGAGTTACAAATATCATCTTTCCATGCAGGAATATAAGCAGTTCAACCTTAATAAGTCTCTTATGATTTCTCTTTCCTTTTTACCTCTTCATGTTCCAATGGAGTCTTGTATTTGGAAGTCAAATTTTCTATTCAGCTCTTGTCTTTTCATCAAGAATGCTTGAAAGTCCTCTATTTCACTGAATATCCATTTCCCCCCTGAAGGAGTATACTCAGTTTTGCTGGGTAGGTGATTCTTGGTTGTAATCCTATCTCCTTTGCCCTCCAGAATATTATATTCCATGCCCCGTGGTCCCTTAATGTAGAAGCTGCTAAATCTTGTGTTATCCTGATTGTGTTTCCACAATACTTAAATTGTTTCTTTCTGGCTTCTTGTAATATTTTCTCCTTGACCTGGGAACTCTGGAATTTGGCTACAATATTCCTAGGAGTTTTTCTTTGGGGATCTCTTTCAGAGGTGATTGGTGGATTCTTTCAATTTCTATTTTGCCCTCTGGTTCTAAAATATTCAGGCCAGTTTTCCTTAATAATTTCTTGAAAGATGATGTCTAGGCTCTTTTTTTTTTTTTTGATCATGGCTTTCAGATAGTCCAATAATTTTTAAATTCTCTCTACTGGATCTATTTTCCAGCTCAGTTGTTTTAATTATGAGATATTTCACATTCTGTTCTATTTTTTCATTCTTTTGGATTTGTTTTACAACTTCTTGATTTCTTATAAAGTCACTAGCTTCCAATTGTTCCATTCTGATTTTTAAGAAAATATTTTCTTCAGTAAGCTTTTGGACTCTTTTCCATTTGGCTAATTTTGCTTTTTAGCTCATTCTTCTCCTCATTGACTTTTTGGACCTCTTTTACCATTTGGGTTAGGCTATATTTTAAGGTATAATTTTCTCCAGTATTTTTTTGGGTCTCCTTTAGTGAGCTGTTGACTTGTTTTTCATGATTTTCTTGCATCATTCTCAGTTTTTCTTCTACTTCTCTTACTTGCTTCTCAAAATCATTTTTGAGCTCTTCCATGGCCTAGGACCAATTCACATTTTTCTTGGAGGCTTTGGATGTAGGAGCTTTGATTTTGTTGTCTTCTTCTGGTTGTATGTTTTGATCTTCTGTGTCAACAAATTAAGATTCTATAGTCTGCCTCTTTTTGTGCTGCTTGCTCATGATCCCAGCCAAGTACTTGAGTTATAAACTCTTTATTAAGGTAGAGGTCTGCTTCCAGTGTGGAGAATGTACTGTCCAAGCTTCAGAGTTTTGTGCAGCTGTTTTCAGAGATACTTGTAGGGACTTGTAAATTTTCAGTTCTTCCAAGGTGGTATGATGAAGGGCGAGGTGTTTGCTCCTTTCCTGGCCTGTGCTGTGGTCTATTATTGACTACAAGTATTTTTTTGTGCCTTGAAACTGGAAGGAGGATTCTCTCTGTACCACCACTACAAGCTCCACCTTGCCCTAGAACCACCACCCAGGACTGTGACCCAGATCTAAGCAGGGCAAAGCAAGAGAATCCTGCCTCAGTACCAGCAAAGAGATCCCTGCAATCTCCATCTGATCAGCCCCTGCCCCCTCAGTCTGTGGGCAGGAAGCTCAGGAAGCAGCCACTGCCTTGGGGCTAGGCTCAGGGATTGGAGCTGAGAGCATCTCTTCTGCTTCTCTCTTTCACCACAGACACAAACTTTTCCCACTGACCTTCTAAGTTATCTTTAGTGTTCATGGGTTGAAAAGTCTGTAAACCACCACAGCTGCCCAAGATTCAGTCCTCTGAGACCTGCTCCAGGTTTGCTAAGGCCTACCTTGCCTGCGAGCCCACACCGCACTATGTTCCTCTCCCAGCCTGCCGTAACATACCTTTTAGATCAACCATCCAGGTTGTCTTGGGCCGGAAATTTGTTTCACTCTGTCTTTTTGTGGGTTCTGCTGCTTTAGAATTTGTTTAGAGCCATTCTTTTATAAGTATTTGTAGGAGTTTGGGGGAGAGCTCAAGCAAGTCACTGCTTTTACTCTGCCATCTTGGTTCCACCCCTGTTTGTGACTTTTTTCCAACAAAAAGTACATTGAATTCACTTTATATATAAATAACAGTTACTGAGGCAGTACCTAAGGACAGCACTGTGATTCTGTGTGCTGCATTGAATACATGAAAGGAAACCTAGTTTCTGATTAGCCAATAGCCTTCTCTAGGCTAGGATATTGAGGAAAGCAATGATTTTGCAGAAGGACTTCAAGAGAGGTAGTTGAGAGAGGCAAGTATGACATTTGGAATGACTATAGGGACCTGCACAGATGCTGACATGTGAAACTAACTTTATCCCTCTTCTCTTGACTTCCATTGTTTTCAGCCTTAGAGAAAGCTGAGAGCAGAATTTCCCTCAGTGAAATTGTTTTCTCTCCTTGATGGAACTGAGGTGTTCGATCTTGTTTTGAGCAAAAACAAATGCTCCTTTCCTATTGTTTTTTTTTCTTTGTCCTCTTCTAATCTGAGTAACTTCCCTAACTTCCATTTGTTATTTTTTCTTGGATAAGTGAATTTACTTGATATCTTTTATTTGTAGTGATCTTTGTTTAATTAGCTTTGGTGGGAAGGAGCTAAGTAAGTTATATTAAGATAGCTAATACGCTCCTCTGGAGAGTGATTGGGGATGATGCCTTTCATTCTGAACCTATTATACCCCAAATTTACAATATTTGAGGTAAGACAGATAGATTTCTAGACTATAATGCCACACTTGGAGATGAGAGTCTAGGCAAATTTTCAGTCCTGGATCCTGTCTTCCCCCCTTCTCATTAGGTGGCTTGTGGGGCTACTTTTACTCTCTTCAAACATGGCAACTCCAGTCTCCCCTGAAGACAATGTGGTCCAGATTCCATATGAAATCTATCCACACCATATGTGACCTAAGCATCTTTTATATATTAGAAAACTTATAAGAAAAAACCCATTATCTTAGGTATGTTTTGTTTCAAATTATATGTGTACCTGCTATTTCGCCAATAGAAGGTAAGGTCCTCGAGGACAGGAATTTTTTTGTTTTTTATCTTTGCGTTACATCCACCCAGTAATAAATGTAATTGATTGGTTGCCTGAAGTCATAGATGAAGAAAACAAGCCCTAAAGAGCTTAAGGTGACTTGTTTGAGGCCATATAATATTAAGTGCCAAAGCAGAGTTTTGAATATAGGTCTTCTAATCCTACATCTAGCGTTCTTGCCATTACACTGTGCTTCACAAAACCTTCTATTTATATACAGTCTTTCTTGTGCCTTTCTATGCCAAGTGAAGGATACATGCATGACTGCACATGTTATTCAATAAGACACAATACCAAAGACAGTGGTCCCTGGTTTATCTCCTCATTTGCACTCTCCATATGTGGAAGGCCTTGGGAAGGAGGAAAGTCTCTCCCCTTCAGGAAATGACTTAGACTAATGCTCTATTTTTTTTTTGCAATGCACTCTCTTTTCTTCATACTGCTGGTTTTGGATGAGATTCATTTTCACATACATTGACACCCTCAAAACTGAACAGTGTGAGGGAAGGAAAAATAGTAGAAAGTATCAGTGAAGGTTGTTTTGTGTCAGTGAGTTACAAAAGATCTATCTAGCTATCTATCTACATATATGTATACATATATGTATGTGTGGTATAGCCATATGTTTTATATTCTATATATAAATGTATATATGTATATATTCTGGGAGAATAGAGACACATATACTGGAAGTGTAAAACTGTAAACACAGTATAAGAATATCCATCAGAACAGAAACATTAAGATTACAAGTAGTTCTCAGGGATCTAAACTGTAGTAAACAAACATGTATTTGGAAATTGGGGAAAAGGAGAACATACATTGGATTTTAAAAGGTAAAAAAAAATGTCAGTTATCATAAAAGAGAAACATTGGCTTATGTATGAAGTTAAAAAAAAGAAACAAAAAAACTTACTTTAAATGTTATTTTTACATTCCAGCCAACAAGAAAAACTTGCTTTCTGTCAAACTCAAATTTCTATCTCCTCTACGCCTTTGCTCATGCTGTCCTGCTATGCCTGGAATGCCATTTCTGCTTTCCTTCACCTCTTAATATACTGAGATTACTTTTCAAGTCTCAATTGAGGTGTCACTCATACCTCCCAGCCATTAATTAATACTCTCCTCTTTTTCTAATGATCATGTATTTACCTATCTGCTTACATATTATATTCCACCTTCATTCCAGGAACTGTTTTTTTTTTTTTTAATCCCAGTGTCTAGCACACAGTAGAAGATTAATAAATGCTTATTGACTTAACAGTAATCAAAACCTCAATAAGCAAAACTACTGTATGCACCCTATGCTAGGCATTATGGATGATGACAAAAAGAAGTGTGAGACCTGCTCCCCACCCTTGCAGTACCTATCATTCATTTGTGTATGTAAACATTCAATTATAGAGGGGTTTATTGAATGACAACACTAATAATCATAAATGATAATTATTTAGCACTTTAAAATTTGCAGTGATTGATATACATCATTTCTTTTCAGCCTTATAGTATCTCTATGAGGAAGATGCTACAAGTATTATCATTTCCATTTTACAGATGGGAGAACTGAGGGTCCAAGAAAAAGTGACTGACTTTTCACATAGCAAGTGTTGCAGGATGAATTTGAACTCGTTTCTGGAATCCAAGTCCAGCATTCTATCTACTGTATCATACAAAGATAGAGAAAATATGATGTTTACCCTCAAGGAGTCAGGAATCTTGTTATGGAGCTACAACATTAACATGCAAATAGTCAAATAAATATATAAGACCTTATTTAATGAAATGCCCAAAGAAACAATATGGAGAACACATCAAGTCAGCCAGTGACTAATCAAATGCTTGACTATGTAAAACAAATAAAAAATACAAAGTCCTAGGAGCATAAGAAATGTAGAACATATTACAAGAGAGAGATCACTGAGTACTGGGATTATTCAGGAAAGATTTGATAGAGGAATTGGACTTTCAATAAGATGCAACATTTGTTTTAGGAGAAAGCTGACTATTGTAGGAAAACAGCATGAAAAAAGGAGGGAAATAAGCATGGAACATATAAATCATGGCAAAGGAAATGGATCTGGCAGATCTAGAGGGTTTGTTTGGAAAAGTGAGAACTAATCTTAGGTTGGTAAAGCATAGCCAATTGAAGGGCAATCTTGTATGCTAAATCAATAAATGCATTCCTTAAGTAATGTGAAACTATGCTAGGTACATGAACATGTAAGCAGGTTAGACTAGATTTGTTAAAATGAAGGTAAAGAAACTTCCTTGAGATTATGGCCACAATCCAGATACAAGATGGTAAGAACCTGGCATCCTCTGGTAGTAATCTAAAGTCAGAGAAAAGGAACTAGTCTGAGAAATATTACAAAGGACTTGACTCAAAATAACTTTGAGAATCATTGGCTACGAATGACATTGGAGATGAAAGAACAGAAAAGGACTGCATGGTTTCAAACATAAGGGAGCAGGAGAATGTTGGTAACCATTGGCAGAGATGGGTAAGATGATAGGTTTAATTTTAGATATTTTGAATTGATGTTATGATACCCAAATAGTGATGTTCTATAGACAGTTGGGAAGATGATTCTAGGGTATATGGCTCTGGAGAGTTGCCCAGAGTGCTAAAAGAATTTAGAGAGGAGACCTCAGAGACATGCTTGATATTTTCTGAGATACCATAAAGAATGTGAATGATACTCATAGAAGACTAGGTCAGCAAATATTCCAATTTTCAAAAGGGAATAAAAGCTAGATTTTGGAAACTATAAAGTTATAAAATTAATGTGAACCATGGACAAAATTCTAGAACAAAGAACTATCAAATGATTTATGAACATTTAGAAAGAGTTCAGTGAATACGTTTGTCCAGGATGAATTTATGCCAAACTGATTTAACTTCTTTGATTTGCCAGCTTAGAAGATGTGTAGATGCAGCATGGTGTTATGGAAACAATATTGAAGATGGAATCAGAAGGCCTGGATCCTGTCTCTGTCACTTATTAAAGTTTATGTGTCCATAGGCAGGTTGTTTAAATGGATGGTTCTCTGCTTCTTCATAAGTAAAATGGTATTTGTGGTACTTGTGTGGCCTATTTCACAGGGCTATGAGGATTGAATTAAATTACATATGAAAAATGGCTTCTTAACTATAAAGCACTAACTATATAACTTATCACTATTATTAAATCAGGGCAGTGACATTAACATAGTGTGCCTGGATCTTAGCAAGGCAAATGATGACAGTTCAAATGCTATTTTTGTGTAGGAAAGTAGACTACATGATAGTATAAATGGATTCTCAGCTCATTGAACAACTACTGAACAATCATACAAAGAAACTGATAATAACCTGAATGCCAGTGTAGCTCTCCAAGATTTTGTCCATCTGGATCATTTGGATGAGCGTCAGTCTCTCAGTTCAAAACTATAATAAATGATCTGGATGAAGATATAGGAGGGACAGAAGAAAACTAGAATTCATTAAGTGCCTATTACATGTCAGGCATTGTGATAAAATGCCTTATAAATATCATTTCGTTTGATCCTCACAACAAGCCTGGCAGGTAGGTAATATTATTGAATTCATTATATAGTTGAGAGAACTGAGACAGACATGTTAAGTGACTTGCCCAGAGTCATACATCTAGTATCTGAAACTGGCTTTTAACTAGGGTTTTCCTGTTTTTAAGCTCAGGTCTCTGCCACCTATTTGTGTGAAGGATAAGTAATATCATAGATGACATATTATAGAATCCAAATGATTCTAACATGGTAAAATGCTGATCTAATGCCAATAAGGTGAAATTAGGATGAGGAAAAAAATAACATAATTATTGAAAAACCTGATATGATAACATTTCATGTAAAAAAGACTGGGGATTTTGGTTAGCCCCAGTTCAATATAAGCCAATAGTGTGAGGTTACTGCTAAAAGGGCTAATGTAGGCAGCATTGATAGAAATATTGAATCAAGATCAGGAGGCCATTATCTGATCATACTCTATACCAGTCAGTCTACTTCTGGAGAAATGTGTCAAACTCTGGACACCACATTATTTATTAAGAAGGTTTTGTTTTTTTCTAAATAGTCTAAAAATCACAATGATGAATTAAACTTACATTTACTCAGTTTATATCAAAATAATTTTAATATGTACATAATGATAACCACTTACTACTTATTGTTTTTCTTCTCCCCAATCCCTTTGCACATTTATCACTATGTGTACTTTTTGTTTTCCTATAGTTGAAGTAATAATATTTAAAAAGTTGTTCTTTCTTCTTTTGTTTTTATTACGAACTTAAAAATCATCAGTGAACACAGATATTCTAATATTCAAAGAAAAAAACAAAAAAAGTTCACAGATATGAACCTGTGAACTTAAAAATAACATTAACTAGCATTTATGTGCACTAAAGTTTGAAAAGCATTTAAACATATTATCACATTTTATGCTTACAACAACTCCGGGAGGCTAATATCCTCATTTTATAGCTGATGGAACTGAGGCAGACAGAAGTTAAGTGCCTTACCCAGGGTCACACAGGTAGTAAGTATCTGAAAGTGGATTTGACCTCAGGTCTCCCTTGAAGTCAGTACAATTCTGACAATCATATGAGTGAGTGCTTATACCTAAACTGAGTCATACCCCATCACCTCAAAAGAGACAAATATATGCAAAATATTGTGGAAAAAAATAAGAGAAGGAAAAAATAAGTTTTTATAGGCAATCTTTATAGGGAATATATTAAGAATGAATAAATGAATATGCATAAAGGCTTCCAGAGCTCTCAGCTACAGATGATAAGAAGGTGAGGCAATTAGTCAGAAGGAGATTACAGGAGTTCATTTGCTGGCACTGATGCAGAACACTATTGCATTGCCCATAGTCACATTTTGGCTGTAGTCCCAGGGCAAAGAGAAGCAATAGCACAGCAGAGCTTATGGCCACAGAGGAACAGGAACCCTGGTCATAGTTCCAAGCTGGACCAGAGTGCTTGTGCTTGCTTATAGACCAGAGCACAGGGCAGGAGAGTAGTAAACACACCTCCTTATGTCATACTATGTTAGAAGAATTTAAAACTTACAGACCCTCAGAATTAGCTCTGAAAACAACTGCACAAAAAACCTTAAGCTTGGGGCAGTGCCCTGTCTACCCCAGGAATAGAGGCCAACTTCAACATAAAGTTAAAGGTTAAGAAATAGGCTGGAAAAAGGACAAACAACAACAAAAAGAACTGACCATAAAAAGTTACTATGGTGACAGGGAAAATCAAACCACAAATTCAGAAGAAGAAAAGAAAAAAACTTTAATGAAAAATGTGAATTGGTATCAGGCCCCCCAGAATTCCTAGAAGAGCTCAAAAAGAATTTTCAAAATGAAGTAAGGGGAGTAGAGGAAAAATGGGGAAAATAAGTGAGAGTGATACTATAAAATAACAAAAAAAAAAGAGTCAACAGCTTGGTAAAGGAGGTAGAAAAAATACTGAAGAAAATAATACCTTAAAAAACAGGATAGGCCAAATGGCAAAAGAAGCACAAAAAATCACTGAAGAAAATAACTCCTTAAAAAGGACAATTGGCCATATTCGGGGGAGAGATGTACAAATATTCACTGAAGAGAAGAACTCCTTAAAAAGTAGAATTGCCCAAATGGAAAGGGAGGTACAAAGCTCACTGAAGAAAATAATTCCTTAAAAATTAGAATTGGGCAAAGGGAAGGAAATGACTCCATAAGACATAAAGAAACAATAAAACAAATTCAAAAGAATAAAGAATAGAAGAAAATATGAAATTTCTCACTGGAAAAACAACTAACCAGGAAAATAGATCAATGAGAAGTAATTTAAGAATTACTGGGACTTCCATGCCAAGATGGTGGAGTAGGGAAGAAAACCTCAATGCCCTTTCAAATTCCTCTTCAAACAACTAAAAACCCACCTCAGAATTGACCTTAGAGCAGGGAAGTGTATTACCAGCCTGACGGGAAAGGTCTGTCTCATTGTGGTGGAAGAGGAACAAGGTTCAAGAGCAGCAGCAGCCAGCCAGCCTTATAGCAGAGGGTCTACAGCAAGACTCCAAGTCTGGGACAATCTACCAGTGAGACCCTGCTCTCCTACAAACCATCAGCTCCTTAGGAAAGTGAGTAGTCTATGTAGCTCAGCAAGATCCCACCCCAGTGACCCCACTCTCAGCACAAGCCACCAGCAAGGCCTTGACCCCATTGCTGACCAGTAGTGAAAACCTGCCCTTTGGCTGGCAAAGAGCAAGACCCCTTCCCTGGGGCCTACCAGCAGAGAGATCCTGTTTCCATAGCACTCCAGGAGGAGGTTCCAACCATGGGGTAGACCAGCAGCAAGATCCCTCCTCCAGGGCCAGCCACCAAAAAGATGTTGTTACCCTAGCAACCCAACAGCAAGGCCCCACCCCTGGAACAGGCTGGCAGCCAATAGGGAGAAACCCCTGCACCCCCAGTACAAGCCTTAAGGGAAGCCTACCCTGCAGAAAATACAAGTAGCTAAGTCCTGAAGCACAGTAAAAGCCAGCAGTAAGACCCAAAATCTCATCACAAGAAGCTTGAGACAGGTCACAACCAGAGCCTGACTCTCACATAAAAACACCATGTCACAAAAAACGACAGGAAAAAGATAAAAACAAACAAACAAAAAATAGAGCTTGACTGAAAAGTTACTATGGTGATAGGGATGATCAAGGCTCAAACTTAGAAGAGGATAATAGTGTCAAAATGACTACATGTGAAGCCTCAAAGAAAAATATAATTTCATTTCAGGTCCAAAAAAGAATTCCTGTAAGAGCTTAAAAGGGATTTTAAAAAGCAAATTAGAGAAGTAGAAGAAAATTAGGAAAAGAAATGAGAGTAATACAAGAGAATCATACAAAAAATCAATAGCATATGAAAAGATATGCAAAAATTTACCAAGGAAAATAAATCCCTAAAAAACAGAATTGGCCAAATGGGAAAGGAAGTACAAAAGTTCACTGAAGAAAATAATTCCTTAAAAATTAGAATTGAACAAGTGGAAACTGACTGTATGGGACATCAAGATACAATAAAACAAAATCTAAAAAGTAAAAATAAAATAGAAGAAAATGTGAAATTTCTTATTGGAAAAAATAAATTGACCTAGACAATAGATCCAAGAAAGATAATATAAGAATTATTGGACTACCTGAAAACCGTGATAAAAAAAGCCTGGGTAACATTGTTCAAGAAATTATCAAAACAAAACAAAACAAAACAAACAAACAACATCAACAACAAAAACCTGGCCTGATATATTAGAAACAGCGGGCAAAATAGAAATTGAAAGAATCCACCAATCACTGCCTGAAAGATGTCTCAAAATTAAACTTCCCAGGAATATCATAGCCAAATTTTAGAGCCAACAGATCAAGGAGATAATATTGCAAGCCGTCAAAACATTTCAAATATCATGGAGCTACAGTTAGGATTACACAGGATTTGGCAGCTTCCACATTAAAGAACTAGAGGGCTTATAATATGATATACCAAAAGGCAAAGGAGTTAGGATTACAACCAAGAATCACCTACCCAGCAACATTGAATATAATTTTTAAGGGGAAAAATGGATATTGAACAAAATAGAAGACTTTCAAGCATTTCTAGTTTAAAAAACAGAGTTGAATTAAAAGAAAATTGACCTCCAAATGAAAGACTCAAGGGGAACATAAAAATGTAAAAAAGGAACAAGAAAGAGAAAACATAAGAAATTCAGTAAGGTTAAATTGTTTATATTTCTATTTGGCAAGATAATATTTGTAATTCTTAACAACTTTATTAATACAATATGCAATTAGAAGGAGTATATGTAGACAAAGGGTGTGGATATAAGGTGACTTTGATGGGATGATACCCCTAAAAACAAAATAAAGAGGTGAGAAAAAAATTGCACTGAAAGAAGGGTGAGATTGAATGGGGTAAATTACCCCACATAAAAGAGGCAAGAAAGAGCTATTACAATGGAGGGGAAGACAGAGTCGGTGGTGTGCAAAGTTTGAACCTTATCTTCATCAAAATTGGCTCAGAGAAGGAATAATATACACACTCTGTTGGATATAGAAATCTATCTTATTCTATAAGGGAGTAAAAAGGGATGGGAATAAGAGAAGGGAGAAGGGAACTGATAAAATAAAGGGTGTATTGGAGAAGGTAGTGATCAGAAATAAAACACTTGAGAAGAGGGAAAAGGTGAGGGATAAGAGAGAAGGGGGATAGACAAGCAAAAATAGCATGGAGGAAAGTACGCAGTTATCATCACTATAAGTGCGAATGGGGTGGACTCACCCGTAAAACAGAAGTGGAGAGCAGAATAGATTAAAAATCAGAATCCTACATGTGTTGTTTACAAGAAACACATTTGAAGCAGAGAGATACACACAGGGTAAAGGTAAAGAACTGGAGCAGAATTTCTGGTGCTTCAGCTGAAGCAAAGAAAGCAGGTCTAAGAATCATTACTTCAGACAAAGAAAAAGCAAAAAAGAGATCTAATTAAAAGAGATAAAGAAGGAAAGTGTATACTGCAGAAAGGTACCATAGACAGGAAGTCATATCAATACTTAACATATATGCAACAAATACTGTAGTATCTAAATTTTTGAAGAAGTTGAATAAGTTAAAGGAGGAAATAGGTAATATATTAGTGGGGTCCTCAATTTTCCCTTCTTAGAACTAGATAAATCTAACCAAAAAATAAAATAGAAGTTAAGGAAGTGAATAAAATTCTGGAAATGTTAGATATGATATAACTCTGGAGAAAATTGAATGGCAATAGAACAGACTATATCTTTTTCTCAGCATCTACATAAAAATGGCATCTTACATAAACAAAAAATTAACCATGTATTAGGACATAAAAACCTCACAACTAAATGCAGAAAAGCAGAAATAATATAAATGTAAATGTATCCTTTTCAGATCATAATGCAAAAAATATTATATTCAATAATGGACAATGAAAGACAGATTAAAAAATAATGGGAAATTAAATGATCTAACCCTAAAAACAAGTGAATCCAAGAACAAATATTAGAAATAATAGATAATTTCATTAAAGAAAATAACAACTATGAAACAACTTACCAAGATTTATGGGATGCAGCCATAGCAGTACTTAAGGAAAAATTTATGTCTGTAATTGCTCACATCAATAAAATAGAGAAAAAAAGTGGATCAATGAATTGGTTAAGCCACTAAAATGAAACTAGAAAATGAACAAATTAAAAATCTCCAATAAACATCAAATTAGGAATCTTGAAAATTAAAGGAGAGATTAATAAAATTAAAAGTAAGAAAAACATTGAACTAATAAATAAAAGTAAAAGCTAGTTTTATAAAAAACAATAAAATAGATAAACCATTGGGTTAATTTAATTTAAAAAAAAAGAAGAAAAACAAATTACTACTATAAAAAATGAAAGCTGTGAATTCACCACCAATGAAGAGGAAATTAAAACAGTTGTTAGGAGCTATTTTGCCCAAAGTTATGACAATAAATTCGACAATCTGAATGGAATGAATTAATATATGAAAAAAATATAAATTACCCAGATAAACAGAAGAAGAAAGAAACTACCTAAATAATCCAATCTTAGAAAAATAAATTTAACAAGCTGTCAATGAACTTCCTGAGAAAAATATCTGGGGCCAAATGGATTCACAAGTGAATTCTACCAAACATTTAAAGAACAATTAATCCCAGTACTATGTAAACTATTTGGAAAAATAAGCAAAGAAGGAGTCCTGCCAAATTCCTTTTATGACATAAATATGGTGCTGATACCTAAACCAGGCAGAGCCAAAATAGAGAATGAAAAGTATAGACCAATTTCCCTAATAAATATTGATTCAAAATTTTTTAAATAAAGTGCTAGTGAAGAGATTAATTACAGCAATATATCACAAGGACAATACACTATGACCAGGTGGGATATATGTCAGGAATGCAGGGCTGGTTCAATATTAGGTAAACTAATGTCATAATTGATTATATCAATAACAAAACCAATAGAAATCATGAAATTATCTCAATAATGCAGGAAAAACCTTTGACAAAATAAAGCAACCATTCCTATTAAAAACACTAGAGAGCATAGGAATGAGTGGAGCTTTCCTTAAAATGATGAGTAATAGTTATCTAAATTAGCAAGCATTATATGTAATAGGGATAAACTAGAATCCTGATACAATTAGGGGTAATGCAAGGATGTCCATTATAAACTCTATTATGTAATATTGTACTAGAAATGTTAATTATAGCAATAAGAGGAAAAAATAAATTAAAGGAATTAGAGTAGGTAATGAGGAAACAAAACTATCACTCTTTGCTGATGATATGATAGTATACTTAGAAAATCATCATCAACTAAAAATACTTGAACTTATTAATATTAACAAAGTTGCAGGCTACAAAATCACCCCACATAAATCATCAGCATTTCTATATATTACCCACAAAGTCCAGCAGCAAGAGGTAGAAAGAGAAATTCCATTTAAAATGACTATAGACAATATAAAGTACTTGGGAATCTACTTGCCAAGACAAACCCAGGAATTATCTGAACACAACTATAAAACACTTTTCACACAAATAAAGTCAGATCTAAACTATTGGAAAAATGTTAATTGCTTCTGTGTAGGCAGAGCCACTATAGTGAAAATGACAATTCTACCTAAATTAGCCTATTTATTCAGCGCTATCCCAAGCAAACTATCAAAAATTATTTTATAGAGCTAGAAAATAATAATAACAAAATTCAACTGGAAAACACAAAAGCTTAAAGATATTAAGAGAATTGAAAAAAATGTGAAAGAAGGCAGTCTAGCCTAACCACCTCTCAAACTGTAGTATAAAGTGATTATTATCAAAACAATCTGCTACTGGCTTAGAAATAGAGTGGTGAATCAGTGGAATAGATTAGGCACAAATTATACTATAGTAAAAGACCATAGTAATCAACTATATGAAAAACTCAAAGATCCAAGCTTTTGGAACAAAAACTCATTATTTGACAAAAACTTCTCAGAAAACTAGAAAACAGTATGGCATGAACTAGGTATAGACCAACAGCTCATATTGTGTACCAAGATAAGGTCAAAATGAGTACGTGGTTTACACATAAAGGGTGATACCATAAGCAAATTAAGAGAGCGTGGAGTAGTTTATCTGTCAGATTTCATAGATAAGGTAAGAATTTAGGAACAAAGAAGACATAGAAAGCATTGCAAAAAGTAAAAGAGATAATTTTGATTATACAAAATTAAAAAAAATGTTTTGCAGAAACAAAAGCAACACAAACTAAATTAAAAGGAAAACAGAAAACTGGGGAAAATGTTTGCAACAAGAATGTCTGATAAAGGCTTTATTTCTCAAATACATAGAGAACTGAGTCAAACTTATAAAAATACAAGTCATTCTTCAACTGACAGATGGTTAAAGGATATGAACAGGAAGTTTTCAAAGAAGTCAAAGCTATCTGTAGTCACATGAAAAAATTCTCTAAATCACTATTGATCAGAGAAATGCAAATTAAAGCAACTCTGAGGTACCGCCTCACACCTATCAGAATGTCTAATATGACAAAAAAGGAAAATATTAGATGTTGGAGGGGATGTGGGAAAACTGGGGCACTAATTAGTGCACTATTGGTGAAATTGTGAACTTATCCAGTCATTCTAGAGAGCAGTTTGGAACCATGCCCAAAAAGCTGTAAAACTGTGCATACCTTTTGATCCAGCAATACCACTACTACATCCATATCCCAAAGAGATCATAAAAAAAGGGAAAAGGACCAACTTGTACAAAAATATTTATGGCAGCTCTTTCCATATAGTCATATGGCAAAGAATTGGAAGTTGAGGGGATGCCCATTGCTCGGGGAATGGTTGAACAAATTATAGTATATGAATGTAATGGAATACTATTGTGCTAAAAGAAATGATGAACAGGAAGATTTCAAAAAAAATTTTTGGAAAGATAGAAACTTATGCATAGTGAAGTCAACAGAACCAGTAGAACATTGTACATAGTAACAGCAATATTGTTTGATGAAGAACTGTGAATGACTTAGCTATTCTGAGAAAAACAATAATCCCAAAGGACTGATGATGAAGCATACTATTTGCCTCCAGAGAAAGAACTGATTGAATACAGACAGAAGCATACTATTTTTCACTTTATATCATTTTTCTTCTATTCAAGTCTTCTTGTACAAAATGACTAATATGGAAATGTTTTACATCATTGCACATGTATAACCTATATCTTATTGCTTACCATCTCAGGGATGGGGGAAGGGAGGGAAGTGTGGGTTGAATAGAATATGGAACTCAAAACTTTATATAAAAATGTTGAAATAGTTTTTGAATTGAAGAACTACCACAGGCTATAAAATAAACCCACATAAATCATCAGCATGTCTATCTATTACCAAAAAGCCCAACAGCAAGATTTAGAAAGAGAAATTCCATTTAAAGTTACTTTAGACATCATAAAATATTTAGGAATCTAGCTACTGAAACAAACCCAAGAACCATATGAACACAACACTTTTCACACAAATAAAGTCAGATCTAAATAACTGGAAAAACATCAGTTGCTCATGAGTAGGCTGAGCTAATATAATAAAAATGACAATTCTACCTAAGCTAATTTACTTATTCAGTGCCATACCAAACTACCAAAAAAACTGTTTTACAGAGTTAGAAAAAATAATAACAAGATTCATTTGGAATAAGAAAAGGTCCGGAATATCAAGGGAACTAATGAAAAGAAATGCAGGGGAAGGTGGCCTAGCCATTCCAGATCTTAAATTGTATTATAAAGCAGCAATCATCAAAACTGTTTACTACTGGCTAAGAAATAGAGTGGTGGATCAGTGGAATAGGTTAAATATGCAAGACACAGTAGTCAATGACTATAGTAATCTATTATTTGGCACACCCAAAGACCCCAGCTTCGGGGATAAGAACTCACTCTGACAAGAAACGCTAGGAAAACTGGAAAAGAGTGTGGCAGAAAGTAGGCATAGATCAAAATCTCACACCATATACCAAAATAAAGTCAAAATGGGTTCATGATTTAGATACAAAGGCTGATACTGTAAGCAAACTGGGACAGTAAGGAATAGTTTACCTATCAGATTTATGGAAAGCAGAAGAATTCATCACCAACCAGGAGACAGAGAACATTATGAAATGCAAAATGGATCATTTTGATTACATTAAATTGAAAAGTTTTTGCACAAAGCCAATGCAACCAAGATTAGAAGGAAAGTAAAGCATTGAGAAAGAATTTTTATAACCAGTCTCTCTGATAAGGGCCTCATCTCTAAAATATACAGTGAATTAAGTCAAATGTATAAGAATACAAGTCATTCCCCAATTGATAAATGGTCAAAGGATATGAACAGGCAGTTTTCAGATGAATAAATTAAAGCTATCTATAGTCATATGAAAAAATTCTCTAAATCACTATTGATTAGAGAAATGCAAATCAAAACAACTCTGAGGTCCCACATCACACCTATCAGATTGGCCAACATGACAAAACAGGAAAATGATAAATGTTGGAAAAGACGTGGGAAAATTGGAACACTAATGCATTGTTGGTGGAGTTGTGAAATGATCCAACTATTTTGGAGAGCAATTTGGAACTATGCCTGAAGGGCTATAAAAATGTACATGCCCTTTGACTCAGCAATAGCACTTCTAGGGCTATATCCCAAAGAGATCAAACAAATGGGAAGAGGACCCACACGTTCAAAAATATTTAGAGCAGCTCTTTTTGTGGTGGCAAAGAATTGGAAATTGAGAGGATACCCATCAATTGGGAAATGGCTGAACAAGTTGTGGTATTTGAATATAGTGGAATACTATTATGCTATAAAAAATTATGAACAGGCTGATTTCAGAAAAACCTGGAAAGGCTTGTATGGTCTGATGTTGAGTGAAGTGAGCAGAACTGAGAGAACATTGTACACAGTAACAGCCACTTTGTGTGTTGACATATTGATAAACTTAACCCTTCTCAGCAATACAAGGATCTAAAACATTTTCAAAGTCCTCATGATGGAAAAGGCTATCCACAAAGAATAAAGAACTATGGAGTTTGAATGCAGCTCAAAGCATACTATTTACTATTTTTTCCTTCTGTTTTGTTTTATTTCCTCTCTCTGGTGGCTCCTCCTATTGGTTCTAACTCTTACTTACAACATCACTAGTGTGAAAATATGTTTAATAGGAATGTACATGTATAGCCTATATCAGATTGTGCGCTGTCTTGGGGAGGGAGATGAGAGGGAGAGGGAGAAAAGTTTAAAACTCAAAAGCTTATGGAAGTGATTGTTGACAATTCAAAATAAATTTTAAAAAATGCTGAACTACCCAAAAATCATGATTTAAAAAGCCTCAACATCATTTTTCAAGAAATTATCAAGGAAAACTGCCCCTATATTCTAGAACCAGAGGTCAAAATAGAAACTGAAAGAATCGATTGATCACCTTCTGAAAGAGATCTCAGGATGAAAACTCCCATGAATGTTATAGCCAAATTACAGAGCTCCCAGGTCAGGGAGAAAATATTGCAAATTTCCAGAAAGAATGAATTATCATGAAGTCATAATCAAGATAACACAAAATTTAGCAGTTTCTACATTAAGGGATCATAAGGCTTAGAATATATATTTTAGAGGGCAGAAGACCTAGGATTACAACCAAGAATCCCCTGTTCAGAAAAGCTGAGCATAATCCTTCAGGGAAAAATGGATATTCAGTGAGATGGAGGACTTTGAAATATTCTTGATGAAATAACAGATCCGAATAAAAAATTTAACTTCCAAATATAAGACTCAAAAGAATCATAAAAATGTAAGTAGGAAAAAGAAATCATAAGGGCTTCAATAAGTCTAAACTATTTATATTCCTACAGAGGAAGATGATATTTGTTACTTTTTTTTTTAAAGGCAATTGGGTTAAGTGACTTGCCCAGGGTCACATAGCTAGTAAGTGTCAAGTGTTTGGTCTGAGGTCAGAATTTGAACTCAGGTCCTCCTGACTTCAGGGCCAGTGCTCTATGCACTGTTATCTCCTATCTGCCCCTGACATTTCTTACTCTTAAGAACTTTTTTCTTTATTAGGGCAATTAAAATGAGCATATATATAGACAGAGCACACAAGTGTGAGTTTATTATAATGGGATACTATCTAAAAAATAAGATTAAGGGGTGAGAACAAGGAGAAGGGGGAAGGGAGAGGTATAATGAGGTAAATATCACTCATAAAAGAGGCTCAAAAGAGTTTTTACACTGGAAGTGGATAAAGGGAAGGTGAGGTGGGGGACTTTACCTTTGTTCTCATTGGAATTGACTCAAAGAGCAAGTAATATCCACACTTAGTTGGGCATAGAAATCAGACTTACCTTACACAAAAGTGGGAGGGAAATGGAATAACAGAAGGGAGGGCTAATAGAAGAGAAGGAAGATTGGGGGAGTCAACAGTCAGAAGCAAAACACTCTTCAAGCTGGACAGGATGAAAGATGAGAGAAAAGGATAAACAGGAGGGAATATAGGATGGAGGAAATACACACAGTAATCATAACTATGAAAAAAAATCTTCCTCTGTCCCTAAACCCACCTGTATCCCTGTGTCCTTTATGTGCTCAATATTCTTCTTTGTACACTTTTTTATGAGGAGTGTCATGAGATGTTTGCTCTCCCCATGCCTTCCTCCATGTTTGTATACTCTTCTTTTACTTTATTTATCTCCCTTCTTTTTCATTTCTTCTGTAGGATATTCTTTATCTCCTCTCTTCTTTCTTTCCTGTTTTAAAGTCAATGAAACAACAAAAGCACACCCATCTCTTTTATGTCAGTCACTTATTTGTGGCTAATGATAGCCATCTCGAGGGTGGAGTGGGAAGGAAGAAAAAAAGAAAAAAATAAAGTTGTATGGTAATTTTATTGTATATTTAAAAGGAATAGCAAGTTGCATATAATAGATTTACAGTTTCATGTACAATCATCTTTTTTTTTTTGCTATTTCACTATGTTTTAGAAATGCTTGTCTTATTTCCTGAGTTCAGAATAAAATAAATATTAAAAAAGAGCCCAATTACTAGAGCTGGCTCTCCTTTTCAGACCACCACCTGTCCTCAGGTCCATATGTAAGAGTTCACATCATTCCCTTCTTCTTCAAGCTTCTGCTAGATTCTTTGTGGCTACTTGGGTTTACATTGTCTTCATTAGCATGACCTGCACTCTGGTCTTGGTCTCCACTGCTTTCACCTATTCCTGACCTGGAGCTGGCTTCCCTAGTTCTATTCCTCTGCCTACCAACATCTATTCTCTCATGCTCCTCTTTTTTGTGGAATTTTGGACTGACTGGACCATTCCTATTCTACTTCTTTTTATATTGCTTAGGCGCTTGGTCTTCTAGGAGCCATTTAGCTATTTGTTGGAATTTATGGGACAGTTGGAACCTCTCTATAACCTTTCTTAATGTCATCTTAACTACAAGCCCTGACCTTTTCCATTATACCATACTGACTTTTCTAAATATTCTGACAAGATTGAATTACTTTTGATGCATTTGTTTTTTACTCAATTATAAACGCTAGAATTATACTTCTTTTTTCAAGTGCTCTAAAAACCATAAAAAGAAAAACACAGAAGATACACACCCACGACAAGATGCACTTTTTACAATTTTATACAAGAAATCTGGATTTAATTCTGTTGTTTTTACTTTTTCCCTCAAGTTAATACCATCATGTCCAATACCATCCAATGTATCCAACTCAATCTGTTTGAAGACTGTCAGAACAACTCAGATTTTGATGCTAAAAAAGGGACATATTTCCCCAACACCTTTCTACACTCTGTTAAAATGATTTTAAGTAACAGATTAATTATATAGTTTATTAAATGATGTTACTTAAATCATTGTATTCATATTATGGAGAAAGTTTACTTATGAATTACCTGTGACTTATTGTATATAAGTTATTTAACCATTATGAGAAATGTCCACTGTGCCATACTGGAGTTAGAAGTCTAGGGTACAAATCTAGTCCAAGATGTTTGCTAGCCATATCTTTGATCACTGGTAAGTCAGTTTTGTAGCCTCTCTTTTTTCATCTGTGAAATGAGCATAACAATATTTATTATGCTCATTTTACAGGGGTTATATGAGGAATCCATTTTGCAAAACTTATAGTGCTACATAAATATGCATCATTATTGCTACTTGATATCTAGTAGTTTGGATTGGATAATAGATTTTTAATTCTGTAAAATTCTAGGATTTGAAATAAGTGGATCA
The DNA here is from genome assembly GCF_003287225.1 of Phascolarctos cinereus. Classification (NCBI taxonomy): domain Eukaryota; kingdom Metazoa; phylum Chordata; class Mammalia; order Diprotodontia; family Phascolarctidae; genus Phascolarctos; species Phascolarctos cinereus. Next base: position 99,147,138 of record NW_027556098.1, read on the forward strand.
TCTTTAACCTTGATGGTAGATAATGGTGTGCATGAGTGTGTGAAGTATGTAAGAAAAAAAAGGAAGTAAATGTTCGCTTCATTGCAAATGTACCTTGAGAAAAAAAAAAGTGAGTTTCCTTTTTGTCCTTTACTAAAAATACACTCCATGTGTAAATTCTAAGTGCAACATATGGCTGGCATTAAGGGATTGGTTTGTGCCCATTTCATCACGTATGGAGGTTACAAAGTTAGATATGTCATGTTGTACTTATCTAACATAGAAGCTAGAGGTCCAGCTTGATTCAGGCCACAGGACTGATGGTTCCTATTCTTTACCTAATCATTGTGGTTTGCTCAGTTTCAGGGCTGAGGGCCCTGAATTCTCCATAGCAGAAGTAGGCTCCCCATTCTTGCATTCATTGGCTCATCACCCCACATTTTGGAATCTCATGGAAAATTATTAATGAGAGTAACAATTATGACCCACCAGTCTAGGGACTTCCCAGAAGTGGGGGCAGTAATAATGTATGCAATATACAAATGAGAGTCTGGTAGGTTTGGAACAAGTTCTTTATTCTCATACAGCAGAGGTAATAGCTAAGAATAAAGGAAGGATAGAGTATATTACAGAATGATTAGGTTTGAATTCTGCCAGTATAAACAATTTGCATTCATTAAGCACCTACCATGTGACAGACGCTATGCTAACCCCAGGACGGTGAGTAAAGAAGCTAATCTTCAAGTCCTTTTGGACTTAATATTTAGCCATGCTCCATTTCACCTCAGTTGGCATTGTCCAATTAAACAGCCACACCTCTTCTTCCTGGTGGCCTCTCCCAAACGCTTATCCTTCCCTTGGTGAAAGCCTACTGCAGCTGCTTCTTTGGCAGTCTCTCACTCCCGATGCTCAGGTACTGGGAGAGGACAAACTACAAGATGCCATTTTGAAGTTGGTTCAAGTCTTTTGATGCTTCTAAGATCAGTGCTAATGGAAGGAAACACATGAGAAGCAAAGCCAGGGGTTCTCTTGCAAACCTGGGTCATTGAGACTATGCTCAGTATGGGAAGGGGTGGCCTTTATTATCATTAATTTAGGAATAGCAAAGGGCCATCCTTCCTTAGCTCTCTATGAAATCAAAACATGTCACCTGGAGGTCTGGATAAAAGTGCCACCAGAAGTCTACTTCCTTTTCTTCTACTCAGTATGGCCTTATGAAACAATGGATCTCCTAGCTTAGCAGCTAATTAAAAGACTCTCAGAGGGGGTGAATTATAGATGGCTGGAAGCCGGTCTCCAAAACTTTCTCATCATGCGCCCTTCTAGGGACCAGAGGGAGGAGCCAGAAGGAGGTCATAGAAGGGCCTCATTGAACAGAGCTAATATTTAAGTTAATAGCAATCACAGTATTATAAAGTTAAGTACAAACCTAATGAGAATGGCATATGTATAAACTTTAAAAGAACATCATTAAATTAAAGGCCTTCATACTTTCGTACTTGGCACTATGAAGAACATGGTAAATTAGACATTCATATCTGGAAATGGAGGTATGAAAAGCTGTAGCTGTCTCCATGAGCTATTCAGAGGATTATAGATTTAGGACTGTATGGGACCTTGGAGGCCATCTGTTCCAAACCATTTTTTAAAAGATTTTTTTTTTAGGGGAAGCTAGGTGGCATAGTAGATAGAGCACCAACCCTCGAGTCAGGAGGACTTGAGTTCAAATCCGGCCCCAGACACTTGACGCTGACTAGCTGTGTGACCCTGGGTAAGTCACTTAACCCCAATTGCCTGACTCAAAAAAAAAAAGAGAAAGAAAGAAAAAGATTTTTGAAAGGAAGTCTGAATATTGAAATATCTATCATAAAGCATTTATGTCTATTTATTCTTATTTTATATTCAATTTTAGCACTCCAGTTTATTGGACTTTCCAGATGATTCACCAATTAAAATGAGGGATTAAACTACTAATAACAGTGATACCAAGAAGTGATAGTTAACAATGAGAGACAATAGAAAAACAATGTACTAATAAGGAGAGCATAAGAATTCAAAAAATGCTGCTACTGTCACTATTCAGAGTAGTTCTAAACATCTCAATAGCTCCTTAGAGCATTTTATGTATGAACATTGGTGCCAGATGTCCTATAATAAGAGCAGGGACTTGGAAAGTTAATCCTATCACTTATCCAGCTTCATGCAAATAAGTCAGGTCTCAGTTTCCTATTTCCTATTGAGGGAGTAAAGGATACTTATATTCTTACCAGATGATTATTAAATGGGCCACAAGAAGTGCTCGCTAAGTGAGGGGTGGAAAAGAGAAAATTCACCTTTTAATTCTGCTTTTTCTAGTTTATGTAGAGCTATCCCAGATCTCCGTCCATGTTTCTCTCCCTTTCAAATGCATTATAAGCACCCTGAGGCTGCATGTGAACTGCACATTGAAAGGATGAATGACTGAAGTTAAAAAAAAAATCTGTATTCGAAGGACGTATGTATGAGATATACAGGAACAAAGAATGTCCTCTTACTTGGAAGGAAGCCTAGAGAGCAAAATATCCTTTGCTAGTTTTTATTTTACTTTTTTTCATCAACAAAGTGCTGTAAATCACACAGTGTGTCAATTCTAACCGCACTTTTTGTGGCCCAGAGGCAGGATTGGTTAATCCTCTTCATGGTCGCTATCACACTGGGAAGCTATACATTTTTGTTAGTGATGTTCAAGTTGCTCAAAACCTTTCCCAGACTCTGCCTTGTAACTGCCTTCAAATATCATATCACATGCTTTTGAACAGAGGACGGAATACATTTTATCATAGGAAGGTAAATAGGATCTCATGGATATTACTGAGACTTGGAGACATGCCACCTATGAATGGACTATAGCAATGAAAAGATAAATCTTGGGCAAGAAGAAGAGAATAGGTATAAGGAGATGTAGGATAACATTATTTATCAAGATGATATTGACTTGTTTCAATTTTTTTTTAACCTTTGGGGAGAAGTATTCTGGAAAGCAATTGTGTGAAAATCAAAGGAGAGAGAAACAGAAGTGATATAGTGGGAGTGTGCCACAAGCTGACAAACCAGCTGAAGGATAAGGATGATAAGTTCCTGATAGATTTCAATCCAACTGTGCAAACATTTATCAAGCACCAATTGTGCATAAGGCCTTTTAGGCACTAGGGATAGAGATATAAAAATGAAAAAAAAATAGCCTCTATCCTCAGGAAACATATTCTATCATCTACACAAATAAAACAAATACAAAGGTAAGATATAATTGTAATGGGGGCTTTGACTATCAGTACCCTCAATAAACAGAGAGATTGACATATTTTTTAAGGCAATTGGGGTTAAGTGACTTGCCCAGGGTTACACAGCTAGTAAGTGTCAAGTGTTTGGTCTGAGGCCAAAATCTGAGGATTTGAACTCAGGTCTTCCAGCTTCAGGGCCGATGCTTTATCCACTGTGCCACCTAGCTGCCCCAAAATTGACATATTTCTGACTTTGTTTTACTGATGAATTCACCCTTTAACAGGAGAAGAAATGAAAAGAGGAACTCTTATTCTGGAACTAACATTTATCCATAATGAAGATGGTATTCTCCTTATCTGTCAGAAATTCCAAGATAACATTGATACGACCTTCAAAGGATCCTGTCGTTTCTACCATGTTACCTCAGAGCCCATGACAGATAAGGAGGAGAACTCTGGACATAGTTTAGCAAACACACTATACTATTGGAAAGTGGATTTGAAAAGATTTATTTTACCTGTTTGACTTCTTTGTCTCATTCTCTTGTTGTATCTTAACCAAGTCATGTCTACTGACAGTGGGTGTCGGAGTCTAAGCCCTGGACCATCTTTTCTCCTATACTAGCTCCCATGAATTCAATTAGAATCTCTCATGCAGATGATTTCCAAATCACTGTAAGGAGTCCTGGGTTCTTGAAGTCTAGTTTCATATCACTAATTGCCTTTTAGAAATCTTAAATTGAGTATTCCGTTGGTTTTTCAAAATGAACATTCTTAAAGCCAAATTTGTTATTTTTTCCCTTCCAAACATTCTCCTCTTCCCAAATTGCCTTTTAATCTGGAGGTCCAACCTTTTAGTCACTTTAGACTTACAACCTTGGTCTCATCCTCACCTCCTCCCTTGAACTCACTTCATGTACATAATCTATTTTCAAGTCTTGTTACTTCCACCTTCACAACATCTCTCATATACATCCCATATCTCTGCTTAGGCAGCCACCACCCTAGTACAAGCCCTCACTATCTTATACCTTGACACAGCAATACCCTTCTCCTTGGTTTTCTTGCTTCCTACAACATAACCTGAATTCATCTGCCTAAGTGATCTTCCTAAAGTACAAGTCTTTCCATGATATTCTGAACACAGTAAACTCCAGGGGCTCTCTGTTAATTCTTAGATCAAATATAAAATCCTTTGCTTGCCCTTTAAAGCCCTTTACAACTTGGCCTCTTACTATATTTCTAGTCTTCTTACACTTTACTTTCCTTCATACCTTTCACCATCCAGCTTTGCAGAGGCCATTTCATCACCAAACTCCATGTTTTTGTATTGGCTGTTGCTCATGCCTGGAATGCTCTCCTTCCCCACTTCCTCCTCTTGGCTTCTCTGCTTTCCTTTAAGACTCAGTCCAAATCTCACTTTCTGCAGAAAGAGACTTTTTTTCAGTCTGGTTCCTCTCTCCCACAGTGCTAATGCTTTCCCTCTGAGATTACTTTCCATTAATTCTGTATATATCCTCTATGTCCATAATTATTTGCACGCTGTCTCTCCCATTTGAAGGTGAGCTCCTGGAGGGGAGGTATCATAGGTTTTTGTTTTTGACCTTTCTTTATACCCCTAGCTTTTACCACAGTTCCTGCGACAGAGTAAGCACTTAATATATGTATGTTGATACTGACTGCAATATTGTACAGTGAATGACTTAGCTACTGTCAGCAATATGATGATCCAAGACAATTCCAAAGGACTTATAAAGACAAATGTTATCCACCTCCAGAGAAAGAACTGATGGAGTCTGAATACAGATTGAAGTACACTTTTTAAAAACTTTATCTTTCTTGTTTTTTTTTTTTTGGTCTGTTTTCTCTTGCAACATGGCTAATATGGAAATATGATTGCACATGTATAATCTATATCAAATTGCTTGCCTTTTCAAGGAAGGGTAAGGGAGGAAGGAAGAAAATTAGTAATCCAAAATGTTTAAAAATTAAATGTCAAAAATTGTTTTTACATGTAATTGGAAAAAATATAGAAATTTCTATATGTGTGTGTTGACTGACTATAGAATTGTTAGCTATGATCTTTTGTTTTAGTACTCTACAACGGAAGTCAGTTTAAGGGACTTGTAAGAGTCTCAAAAAAATTCTTGTGCCACAATTACAATTGATTCTAATCAGGAAGAAAATCATGAAAGTGTTGAAAGAGACTAATGCAGTTGAATAGGGAGTTTAGCAGGAAACCCAGATTAAACAAGAACAAACATAAGAACAGAGAAAGAAAGTGAAAATATGTAGCAGAGATGTCATAAAAAAATCCAAAGTCCTATATGAATAGTGTCAGGAAGGCCAAAATTCAGCATGTGCTAAACTTTGTGATTTAAACATGTTGCTTTGATAGGCATGAACAAGTGTTTCACAAACTAGTAATTCTAGGAGGTATGGCCATTTTTTGCTCTTTATCTAATTGAGCTAATAGTTGACTCTAGATTCAAGGTATCCTAGCTTACTTACTGGGCACTTGCAAATGGAACAATTTCAAGGAGTCACTGTATCTGATAATCTGATCAAGCCACTAGATAATGCTAAAAACTCAAAACAGCTCATTTCTGGTGCATGAGAAAAACATCACTTATTTTTTTCCACTCAAATAATTTGCTAGGTTCTTTCTGAGCTCTCCACTTAGGGATATGAATAACTGAAATGGTAACTCATAAATCTGTTATAGCTCAGTCCCTACCTTCTTGATCTCCTTTCCAGTTTCATCTGACCCTGAAATGATTACCCACTCAATTGTAATTAGAATATATTAGAATATATAGAACTGAAATGAACAAAATATAGGATTAGAATTCCAGATCAGTGAGGTTGCTTCCAAGCAGAATCTGAAATCTCCTCTTAGCAATTTTTATTCACCTTTCCTCTCCACTCCAGTTATTCCCAAAGACAATATTGATAGGGTGTCAACTCATTTCCCGTTACCTGTCCCTAGCCTCTATCAAACATCTGAGATTTTAAGGTAAAGGTTAATCTCCATCTCACTTCATCACATTCACTTCCCAGGAGGTGACTGCTTATAATAACTTGCAATTGTTGCTTTCATGGACTATTTTCGTGTCCTTCTAGTCACCAGGTAGGCAAAACTACATCATGGGGTATTCACTGGAAGACCCAAGGTCAGAGACCATTTTACTGTCTTCTCCCTAGGCCCTAGCATCTTTCTCTGATGCTCTTATTTTCAAAATGCTTTATAAAAATCTCTTTTTAAATGTCCCCCTTGTAACATGACATTTGAAAGACCTCAGACACTCCCTGTATATTATGTGCCCCAATGCCTTCCTTGTCCTGTATTCCCTGTTCTTTTTTGTACCCCAAATATCTAAAAAACTAGAGTAGGAAAACAATTCTATTATAAATCATCTTGTAAACTTGAAAGACAGGTTACAAAACACATATTTAATTGGAGTTTGAGAACTAACTGGGATCCTGGGATTTGTGATTCAGAGGAACACACATTTTCTCTCAGTCTTACCTGAAAGTTATTAGTAATTATTATGATCTTTGGGTGTACTTGCACCATACCCTGCAGTTATTTTTCAATTTAATTAACTTTTTAATTAACAAAACTATTTCCTTTTATTTCCACACACTTCCACCCTCACTGGGAAAAAGAAAAACAAAATCTTTATAACAAATAATCAAGGAAAACAAATTCCCACATTGGCTATATCCAAAAAGAGTTTGTCACATTTTATACCCTGAATCCACTACTTCTGTCAGGAGATGGGTAACATGTTTCATCATCATCTGCAATCATAGTTAGTCATTGTGTTAATCAGAGATGTCAAATTTTTCAAAATTATTGATCTTTTAAATGTTCTTGTAACTGTATAAATTGTTCTCTTGGTTCTATTCATTTCACTGTGTCAGTGTATACAAATCTTCCTAGGTTTTTATGAAATTGACACCTTCATATTCTTATAGCACAATAATATTCTATCACATTTATATGCCACAATTTGTTTAGTCATTTCTCAATCAATGAACACCATCTTAATTTCCAGTTCTTTGTCAGCACAACAATAGCTGCTATATTTTTGTATATATGAGTCCCTTTTTCTTTCTTTCTCTGATCACTTTGGGCTATAGACCCACTAGTGATATTGTTGGGCCAAAGTTACAACCAAGAATTCTTAAAGGGACATACATAACCTGTGGCAGGCACATTGAGAGGGAGGAGGAGGAACTACAATAGTTGAGCAGCAGTGGAAATGAGGCAGAATACACTCATCTCCCCAGAAGTTAATGAGCCAAACTGGGAAGAATCAATGATTTACAGACAATAATTAGAAAGGGGAACAAAAGAGAAATTGAGGAGGAAAAACCCAAAAGCAGGGCTGAACTATGACAGAGAAAATAAAGATTGAGTTGGGCTAGTGGGACTTGGAATGCATCAGTCGTACTCACCTCATTAAGGAAGTTCCCCCAAAATGATCTGCTGTATGCTTAAAATGCCTTTTCCTGTGTCTGTCAAATAATACAAACTGTAATATACTCTTTGTTTCTTTAACCTAAATATTACCTGAATCCTGGATTTTTTTGTCAAACATAAAAATTGTCAATGTATAGCTAGAGATATGCAAAACTTAATATTAAGAATGACATTTGTTTGAATGTTAGGAGTTTTCTTAACTAGGGATGTAAGGTATTATGATTATAGTAATAATTTTTAATTTTACATAAACTCCATAAAAAAAGAGAAGAGGGACAAAAGGGCTCAATAGACAAAATATTACTCCTAGTCTAAAAGAGAGCTAACTGTTGCAGGGATAATTAATTAAATTTCTAATCTTTGATATTAGAAAGAAAAAAAAAAGAAAGGGCAGAAACAGACATGGCCTAGGTGAGATGGACAAGGGGTAACAGGATTCAGCTCTATCTCTTCCAGAAGGGAAGAGGAAACAAAAAGTATTGAGTATCTTCTGCAGAACCACTCATCAATAATGCTTGTTTAATTGCTAAAGACAACAAAAGGACTTTTCAAAAGCTACAGTAGAGAAAGAGAAATATCATGGATAGAGTTCCTACTTGGCACAATGGAAACAAGGTGAATTTCTCAGCCTTAAAAAGCATTTAAGTTGGGAGACACAGAACAACTTTCATTAAAAATCAAAAATGGTAAGAGAGAACTTAGTTGTCCTCGATGAGTTCAATTCAACTTTCAAGAATGAATTCCATGACAGGATAATGAAGGAGCTGATGGATGTGATTGCTGATCCACGATTGATCTGTGAGGAATTATGGCAAACAGGAGAAGTAGCATGGACAGAGAAGGGAGACAGGTGAATGTGGAGCTTTATACATCACTGTATTTGACTTTGATTCATGACAGTTTTCTAGAAATAATTAATGACAATTTGTGAGGACATAGAAAGGGAATGTCAAGCACTGTGTTGGGAACTGAGTATACAAAGACAAAAGTAAAACAACACTTTCCCTCAAGGAGCTTATATTACAATGTAGATATAAAAGCACACAAAAGATATATATATATATATATATATATATATATATATATATATATATATGTATATATGTATATATAGTAAATGAATACAAAAGTCTTTAGAAGTATTGTGCAAGGAGGGTGGTGCAGAACCAGGAAGTTAGAAACAAATTCCAAATTGACAAAAGGAATAAAGTTCATAAGCCAACAGGGGTTCATTAAGACCAAATCACATCAGCATGATCTATTCCCCTTCCCATTTATTACATGATACTTAGTGAATTGAGGAAGGTTTGGGAAATTCTATGGACATAGTACATCTGATATTCACAGCAAAATTTCTTACAATATCCTTGGGATAAGATAAAGAGATGTGGACTGGGTTATAATATACTTAGGTGGATTTAGAGCTGTTTGACAGAATAGACCCAAAGAATGTTATTTATGGGTCAATAAAGCTAGGAGAAGGTCACTAACCAGAGGGTTCAAGTACTCTGTCTTTTATATTGTTATGTTTAACATTTTTATCAATGAAGTGGATGATGGTATAGATTGTGCACGTGCTTATAAAATTTGTGCATGGTATGAAGATAGGTAGGATAACTAATAAAATGAATGACAGAATTGGGATATAAAAAGAGTTTGACAGCCTGGCATGGGGAGATAAAAAGCTGAAGCTAACAAAATAACAATTTTGAACACTTAGGCTAAAAAAAATTTGCATGAAGATAAGAGTCATGACAAAGGGTCATGATTAGAAGATGATTCACGCATAAATATCTCCAGTGGTCTTAGATTATATTAGTGGTACAGAAGTCAGGTTAGGGTGAGGTGGTAATGCACATCAAGAATATTGCATCCAGTTCTTTCACATTTTTGAAGGACCATTGACAAACTGACACATACCTAGATGATAATGATAAATATCACAAGGAAGCTCACAGACATGTCACATGGAAGTTTGTTGGAAGAGCTAAGGGTGTTCAATTTAAAGAAGATAGTGGAGAGAAATGTGATAGCTATCTTCACATATTTGATGGGTTGTTATATGGAAGCAGTATTAGACTTAGTCCACTTGACTTAGAACTAGAAACAATAGATAAAAGTGAGAGGGAAGCAAATTACAGCTTGACATATAGAAAAGAAAGAACTTCATTTTCTAAAATAGTAGTGTCCTTAAATGAAATTGAATGCTTCAGAGAGTAGTGAATTTCTTGTGCTAGAGTTTGTAAAGTAGAAGCTGGTTGACCCCTTGTCAGAGATGGTGGAAACAACATTTGTAATTCATGTAGGGAGCTGGAATTGATAGTGTCTTAGGTCCCTTCCAACTCTAAGATTCCATTTCTCTATGACTATTTTTGATTATGGCATACTTTTGTTCATTTAGAATGGATGTGATTTTTTTCAATAGCCAAAATTTATTTGGGATCTTCATCACTAGGTTGAGTTGTCGGGTTTGATTTTTAATTTTGGCCACAAGAATCTTAAAAAAAAGTAATGTAGTATTCTTTGTTTTTATATCAAATACATTTTCCAATTCATCCAGAGGCAAGAACCCTGATTTTGGAGTCAGAGGAACCATAGACAAATGCTGCCTTTGAGGCTTCCTACTGGTGTGACTTTGGGCAAGTCACTTAACCTCTGTGGTCTCAGGTTTATTACAGAATGTGGATATTTGGACTTTATAGCCTTTGAAATCATTTATAGTCACTCACACATATACATATATATGTATATCTATGTATGTAGATATATGTCTATCTACACATATATGTTTATCTATATAGACACACATATACAAAACACACACACATATATGTGTATATATGTGTGTGGATATATGTATATATATATATATATATATATATATATATATATATATATTATATATACACACACACACATTATACACACATACACACACACCCACGTATACTTCTTTGGGACTCCCTCCCAAAGATCCATTTCTTATAACCAAGAATAAAAAAAAAAGAGAAAAACAGTTAATAAAACTATATCAAAAAAGTCTGACATCATATGCAGTGTTCCACACAAAAAGTCCCTTACCCCTTTGAAGAAGGGCAGGGGAGGGGTGAATTATTCTGTCTCTTCTTTGGAGTCAACCTTCGTCATTATAATTTTGCAGTAGTCATTTTCAGTCATTGCGAATATTGTTTTCCTGCTTTCTTCCCCTGCATTAGTTCATATAGCCAAAGTAAGGGCTCTTAAAAATCTTCAATAAGCTTATAGGATGGTTGTGATTTGTTTCTGTAAAGGGAATAACTAAATCAATGAAAACAAAGATCCTTCAAGTATGGAACTATATGCTTGTTTAAATGACAGCCTTATTACTCATAATATACTCTTTATACCTTACTATCGAAAAAGTCTTAGTTTAATGATTTAAATTTACTGACCATCAATATCAGTATTGTTGGTGGCACAGTGGATAGAGCACTGGGTCTGAAGTCAGGAAAACCTGAGTTCAAATTCTACCTCAGACACTTCTTAGCTGTGTGACCGTGGGTAAGTCACTTAAGCTTCTTTGTCCCAGTTTCCTCATCCATAAAATGAGCTGGAAAAGGAAATGGCAAAACATTTCAGTGTCTTTGCCAAGAAAACCCTAAAATTGGATCACAAAGAATTGGGTATAACTGAAACAACTGAACAACAACAAATGTCATTACTTTTTGTCTTAGGTTATAAATTCCAACAGGACAGTGACTGTCCACACGGCTCTCTATCTCTCTCTGTCTCTGTCTCTCTCAGCAGTAATTAGAATCAACTCTTAAAATGTTTTTCATGACGATGCTGCTCATGGTAGATACTGAAAAATTTCATGTAGGAAATGACTCAGTATGCAGAAAAATAATTACATTTAATTAAATCCAATAAACATTTATTAAGTACCTGTTATGTGCAAATCATGAAACACAGCTTGATATAGTGGCTTTAGAGCTGGTCTTGAAGCCAAGAAGATCTAGTTTTAAATCTTGCTTCTCACAATTACTGGTGATGTGACCCTGGCAAGTCATTTGACCTCTCAATCTATAACTCCTCCCTTTCACAGTCAAACTCCTAGGGAGGAAAGAACAAGTCTTATTGCCTCAACTTCCTCATGTCCTCCTCATTTTCAATTCCCTGCAATCTGGCTTTAGCCCCATCTTTCATTAAACTGCTTTTCTGTAGGTTATCAATAATCTGTTTATTACTAAAGTCAATGACCTTTTTTCAGTCCCCATTAATCTTGACCGCTCTGCAGTATCTGACACTGAAAGGCAGAGTTGTAGAGTGTATAATATGCTAGGCTTAGAGTCAGGAAGGCTCTGGACAGAATCCTGCCTGAGACATTTATTAGGTGCATGACCCTGGACAAATCATTTAACCTCCCTCAGTTTCAGTTTCCTTATCAGTAAAATGAAGGAGCTGGATTTGATGATTCCGAATGTCCCTTCTAACACTAAATCTGTGATCCTATGATGACCCTTTCTCTAGGGGTGCTTTTACCTCCCTGGATTCTATGAGGCTGCTGGGTTGTGGTTCTCTTCCTACCTAGAAGCTAATCTCTTAGTCTCTTTTGCAGGATCATTACATACATCCCACACACCTCCTCCCCCTCAGCAGAGGTGAATGGGCATTATCTTGGATCCTCTTTTTTTTTCTCTTCTCTCCCCCATCTGTTTCTTTTTCTCTTTCTCTCTCTGTCTCTCCCTCCTTATTCCCCTCTCTCAACAACTCACTATGATTTTAACTAAGAGCTCTTTGTAGATGATCCCAATATACATATATACGTTTTTGTGTGTATATACACATAATATATATCTTGAATGCTTCATTGTCATTGATCAACATGACTCCTTTCCCTTATTTACTCCGTTGACGAGTCTTATCAGTTCTACCTCCATAATATTTCTCATCTATGTCCTCCACTCAGAGAACCACTACCCTTGTTCAGCTTCTCTTCACTACTTGCCTGGCTTATTGTAATAGACATCTATTTGGAATTTCCCCATTCACCTTTCTCTTCTCTAATTTGTCCTTCATACAAGTGCCGAATGGACATCCCCAAAGTAAAGTTCTGCCCATGCCATTCCCCTGCTCAAGACATTTCACGGGCTCCCAATTACCTCTAAGATAAAGTACAAATTACCTCTTTGACGTTTAAAGTCTAGCTCTAGCTGAACTTCTCAGGCTGGTTATAAATCACTGCAACTTCATGAACTTTATATTCCAATCATATTAGCCATATAGTTCCCTCTATGGAGTTTTCTAATTCTTAGCTTTATGTTTTTTTTCTTCTACAAACTGTCCTCTATACGTTGAATAATAATCTTCCTCTCTTCTGCCTCTTGGAAATTCTATCTCCCTTCAAGGCTTAGTTCAAGTACCACCTGCTAAAAGAAGTCATTTTTTTATTCCATTGTTGTTAGTGAAGTCTAAAAAAAAAATCTCTCTGTCTGTCTGTCTGTCTGTCTGTCTGTCTGTCTGTCTCTTTCTCTTTTCATCTGGAGACAGAGAGAGGGTCTTCCTTCTTAACTATTTATATATTAATGTTCTCCTCTAAATAAAAAGGATCTGTCTTCTCCTTTTTTTTAATCTTCCACCACGGAAGAGGTAGACAGAAATGCTAAGGATAAGTTTATTTCTTAATCACACTATCAATCTATATTCTTGCCTTTCTTTCTGTCACACCCTTTTTCTCACCACCCATTACTCTCCAACTTTCCCATTTTTTTTTGCAAGTCTTTGTCCTCATTTGCTTGTGATAAATATTTGTTAAGGTTATTTTTAATAATGGAATATGGAATAATCCCACTTTTTGCCCCCTTCCCATATCCCAAGGGACATTTTAATAGAGGATTTTCAAAGATATGAAACCTTGAAGAGCTAAAGGAATTTGTACCTAAGTGTGAACTGTAAGGAGGCATAGTTGTTGACCTCAGTTAAATCCCACCCTCCCTTAAATTGCACACAAATAGCCAACCATATGTTGCTAAGGAGTATTCTGCATACTCCTGTGTTTAATCTCATAGCTTGAGTGGAGAATGTTTGTAAACTGCTGAGGAGATGAAATGTGCTACTGAAGTACTAAATTCCGCTTCAAATTTTATATAATTAGTTTTCTGAAATTTCATCTGTCAGTCAATAAGCATTTATTGAGCACCTACTATATGACACTGTGCTGATTGCTGTTGTTTGTCTTTCATTCCTGAAGAGGACCGTGGCATTAGAGAGGTGATGCCATGATATAATATGACAGAAACGATTTGGATTTAAATGGAGGGAAGGCTGGGCAAAGCCACCAGCTTCACTTTCTCCTTCAGAGCCATCTGAGTCCATTGAGCTGTTAGGCAATGCAACAAACAACACAGCTGATTGCTGGGATACAGAGAAAGTCAAAAAGACACCCTCAAGGAGCTCACAGTCTAATGGGGCGGACAACATGCAAACAGTTACCTACCCGCAAGTTCTATGTGGGGTAAATAGGAAATAATCAACCAAAGGAAGGCATTAGAATTAAGAGGGATTGGGGAAGGCTTCCTATAGAAGCTTAGCTGAGACTTGAAGGAAGGCGGGGAAGCTAGGAGGTGGAGATGAAGAAAGAGAGCATTCTAGGTATGACAGGTAACCATTAGGAATGTCTGGAGTTAGGAGGAATGTCTTGTTTAAGGAGCAGCAAAGAGGCCAGCATCATTGGATCACAGAGTATGTAAGGGTGGAACGTACGTGAAAACTAGAAAGGTAGAAGAGGTATTCCACACTTTGACCCACATACCTGGCTTTCCAGAAATTTCCAAAGTTCTATCTCGTTTTCTTTTTTTAAATCTTTATGTATTTTCTTATTTGGAGTGAATTATTTCTATGTAGATGACTATCTGATTTATGTATTCAGCTATGGCTTTTCCTGAATTCCATTGCATACTTCCAACTGCTTTTGGATATTTCAAGCTGGACGTCTCATAGACAGCTTAAGACTATTATGTCCAAAATTGAACTCTTTGCCCTTTCAAACCCACCTTCTTCCAACCTTCCCCATTTCCTATGACCAACTTTCAAGTGCTTAGGTTTCCAACCTGAAAATTCTCCTTTGCTTTTACCCCTCTCTTCCTCATTCCACATATTTAAATAATTTCCATTTTGTTCGTTCCTATCTCCACAACATCCCTGGCATCTCCCCCCTTCTCTCTAGTCAAAAAACCATACCCAAGTTCAGACCCTCATCTCCTCTTGCCTTAAGGCTGTGTAGCTCATAGTAAATACTTAAATAGTTTTTCATTCATTCATTTATTCTTTTGCCTCATAATTTGGTCTCCCTGCCAAGTTTTTCCTCTTTCTAATCCATCCTGGAATAATTAGCTAACATTTATATACCTCCCACTGTGTGCCAGACACTATGCTAAGCACAGTATAATTATTATCTCATTTGATCCTCACAACAACCTTGGGATGTTGGTACTATTATTATCCTCACTTTACAGATGATAAAACTGAGGCAATCAGAAATTAAGTGGATTACTTGCCCAAGGTCACACAGTTAACACCAGTCTGAAGTCACATTTGATCTCAGGTCTTCCTAACTCCAGGTTCACCTCTCCATCCATTGAGCCATCTAGCTGTGCTAGGAACTAACACAGAAACAAAAGAGTCCCTGCCTTTACATTCTAGTATAGGAAGCAAAACATGATGCCTGTAAGTGAAGCCCTACATAAGCAAATAAAAATACCGAGGAATTTTTCTTTGAGGTTGGGGTGGTGAGTGATGGCCTGGCTGGGGGTGTGGGGGAGTGGTCAGAAAAAGCCTCATCAAGAAAGCAGCATGGGGGGCAGCTAAGTGGCACGGTGAATAGAGCACTGGCCCTGGAATCAGGAGGACTTGAGTTCAAATCCGGTCTCAGACCAGACACTTGACACTTATTTGCTGTGACCGGGGCAAGTCACTTAACCCCAATTGCTTTGCAAAAAAACCAAAAAAACAAAAAAGAAAGCAGCATGAGAACTGAGTTTGGAGGCACCTAGGGATTCTCAGAGGTGAGACACTTAAACCAAGGTCTAGAACCAAATCCAAATTGTCTCATAGAGACATTTCTCACTCTTCCCTCCATTCTTTCTTAACCCACACCCAAACTACCATTATCTTCCTGAACCTGGCTGGGAAGCACTAATCTAAACTATTGTTAGTCTCTTTGCAGCTTTGGTTTTCAATCACAATAAAATTCCAAGTAGCAGTATATTAAAGACAAAATGAGTAATGCTAAAAAATTACAGTTTAAATTCTCATTTATCAACATAATTTAATGTTACTAGTAAGGTATACGGTTCCAGTGTTTATATCAGGGCAGGAGTAATCTATTTATTCAGGATAATTCATCCTTCTGAAGTTCTAATGAGGGCTATTTAATTCAGGCTTTAATCAAACCTGACAAACCATCACTGAATGTAGCAAAGGGCTTGGTTGGCAGGTGGCGTGTGCATGCTGATCAGATTCATCTAGTTTTTGGTATTTTTTTTAAAGAATGTATCTATGGTGAAATGGAAGCATGGTCTCCCTCAACACTCAAAGCTGAGAGACACTGTCTAGCGTTTTCCTTCCAGTTAATGCCATTAGTGGAAACTGGATTTGTGTGTTTTTTGATGGAGACAAGACCATAGAAGAAAGGGGGAAAATCCACTATTTTCTCCTAAGTAAATATATCTTAGTTTATAGGAAATGCATACTTTCCCTCAGCAATTTTACTCTTAAAATATCTTCCCTTTCAATAAGTTACTTGTCTTGGCCCAGATCTACTTGAAAATGGCTGAAGAGAAGCAAGTCATGTTTCAGACATCTTTCTTCAGCCTGAGATGCTGAATTTAAAAAAAAAACCATAAATAAATTATCATTTAAAAACTGAACAAAGCCCAGTCTACCAGTAAACAAGCTTTTTGAAGGATTTGCAGAGAATATGTGAAAATGGTGAGTGTGGGAAGCATGGGAAAAGCATACTTTTTGTCTTTTTGTATGTGAGAAAATGAAAACTCAGGCTCTGGGGGTTTTATCATGGGAAAAGTAAACATCAATCTTCAAATATTCAGCAGTAGCATTGGGAGTGAGATGGGGATATTTAATTCATTAACTGCTATTTCTCAGAGCACTGTACATCTCTCTCAAAAATCACTGACCCAATTTGCTTATTTAAACGTTTCCCTATATCAATGGCTTTGGAAAAGTCTTTGTTGATACTCACTGCTAATCAGGTGTATGAGAGGAACAGTCCCTGTTAGACAGTGAATTTAATGCATTTTATGAGATTCTTCAGTCTGTTGTGATGATTATCTGTATCCAGATGCAAAACTAGAATTTTTGGCATCTGGGTCAAGCTCACAAAATACGAGCATCAGGAAAGATGCTCTCAAAATAGGTTTTTAAAAAAAATTTTTAGAGCTAATTTAGTTGATAAATAGAAAAGATACCAAGTTACAGGGCCCTAAGAGGGGAGAGATGCTGAGACTCCATCCAGGAAAGAAAGACCCTAGAATACTGGTTCCTATGTATGGGAAATCCTGGAACATTTGAGGCTGTTACTGGGAAGGTTCAGGTGAAGGAAGAAATTCATTGTCTCATAGCTTCCTATTTTAATTAGGTCCTAAATTCAGTTGTTTCTATGTCGCTGAAGTATAAGTGCTTTTGCTGCCCTTAAAATTCAGTAGCCTGGACAAGACTCCAGTCACCCCAACCCAGTTAAGACTTGTTTGTACACAAGAGGATATATGCCTGAGTGGTCCTATTAATCATTGTATGCTACTTTCTGTCTCCAGCGTATCTTATACTCTTATTGTCAAGCTGTAGAGAATGGCTCAAAGGACAGAGATGTAAGGAAGAGAGGCTCAAGTGTATTTCTGTTTTTGGAGGGGTAGGGGTTGTGGTAGGTCACCTTTTTTTGGCTTGGGGTGAAAAACCGGGCAGATATTTTAATTGGTCAACCCAGTATATTGGCATCAATTCCTCATTTGTAACTACAATAGCCGTAACTTATCAAGAAGATGTCATAAATAGACAGAAAAGATTACACTAGCTAGGTGGCACAGTGAATAGAGTGATTGACCTGGAATCAAGAAGACCTGAGTTCAAATCCTGTTTTAGACACTTACTAGCTATGTGACTTTTATTAAGTAGTTTAACTTTTGACTGCCTCAGCTTCTTCATTTGTGAAATGAGGATATCTTCTATCTTCCAAGTTTGTTCTGGGAGTAAAGTGAAATAATACTTTCAAAGTAATTCACAAAACTTAATATGGTATATAAGTGCTAGTAACTGTTATTATTATTAAATGAACACTGTATATTCTCCTACAAGTGAATCATAGCGCCCCAATTCTCATAACACCCCTCAATGGTTTTCACCAGCGTCAGTTATACTTCTTATGGAAAGGTTCCTCTCCTACTTGGGGTCCCTGTTTATATCTGTCTCTATATATCTAGCTTTCTATTTAGTTATCTCTTTCTATTTTTCTCTATCTCTTATTTGTATCTGCCTATATTTATCTATCTCTTTATCTTCCTCTTTCTTTCTCTCTCTCTCTCTCTCTCTCTCTCTCTCTTCCTTCCCTCCTTCCTTCCCTCCTTCCTTCCTTCCTTCCTTCCTTCCTTCCTTCCTTCCTTCCTTCCTTCCTTCCTTCCTTCCTTCCTTCCTTCCTTCCTTCCTTCCTTCCTTCCTTCCTTCCTTCCTTTCTTTCTTTCTTTCTTTCTTTCTTTCTTTCTTTCTTTCTTTCTTTCTTTCTTTCTTTCTTTCTTCCTATCTGGAACAAAGACACGTTTCAAGGTAATACAAGTAAGTGCACATTTTAGCACAAACTTCAAATACTGAAGGAATGTGAAACAAAAGAGAGATCAATGTGATGCAGGCCTAAGACAAGAAGGAATGTAATGATAATTCCATAACTAGTATGGCCCCCTATCACTGCTTAAGGACTGACAAGGAGTTGAAAAGGCATGCTAGCCTTAAGGTTTCCTATGGCCTTTTAAAATGATTGCAAGGGGGGTGGTGGTGGCCGACCCAAGATGGCAGAGAAAAGGCAAGGACTTGTCTGAGCTCTCCCCCAAACGCCTGCAAAGACCTTTAAATAATACCCTAAAACAAATTTTGGAGTGGCAGAACCCACAAAATGAGAGAGTGAAACAATTTTCCATCCCAAGACAACTTAAAAGTTTGGCTAGAAAGGTCTGTTGCACTAGGGTGAGAATGAAGTGCACCACAGTTCTGGCTGCAGCAGCACAGCCCAGGCCTCAGCAAACCAGAAGCAGGCCTTTGGAGTGAATGAATCTTAATGAATCTTAATAAATGAAACTTAATTTTTAAAATGAATGTTGAAAATTGTTTTTACATGTAATTTGGGGAAAATAAAGTATTAAATTAAAAAAATAAAATAAAATGATTGCAAGGTTTCATTTTGAGCTTTCACTTTCTGGAATCAAAGATGCACATCTCTAGCCTGCGGAAGAAATGAAAGTTCTGTCAGGTCCTTTTTAACTGGAAAAATTTCTCCTACAGGCTGGAAGTACTCTGTGTATTTGCCATCACAGAAGGGGCCTCTCTAAAATGGCAGAAGCTCATCACCAGATGTTTGGTCACATGATAATTTTACATTTTTATTGGTCTTTGGCAAGGTATAGAACAAGTACAATAATAAAATGGTTCTTTGTCCTATGGAATTCCATCTTACTCTTGTAGTGATTATGATGGAGACATGGGAAGAGGAGAAATGGGTGAAAAGGAAATGAAGTTATATTTATGTAGGCAATCTTACTCTAAGTGAAAATAGAAAATGTGTAGAATCTCCTGCAAGGGATTGATATTGTGCTGGTAATTAGAGAAATCAGGGATTTAGGGAAATTAGGATAATAATGAATCACATTAATAGCAAATCAAGTCAAGGCAATAAATATTTGTTGAGTCATTACTATGTGTCCTGAACTGTGCTAAGCACTGAAAATATGAATAAAAGTGGAAAGTTCCTGCCCCCAAAGAGCTTACATTCTAATGAATACAAGTCATGAGCAGAAGCTGAGAATGGGGGTGGGGAATGAGAAGGTGGGTCATAGAGACAGGGGAATGTTAAGGAAAGAAGTCTGCAGTGCTTAGGGAGGAGTTGGGAGAAAAGTGGTGAGGTGAATATGGCTCATCTGGGCATTTCCTTAAAATGGAGTTTCTGTAAGCAATTGACTAATGAGAAGAAGGAGCTATGGGAATGGAAAAATCTTCCAAGGTGAGAAAGTCAAAGAGAAAGAAGTATCTTCTAAGATGGGAGGGTTGCTGAGGAATCATGGAAGAAGTCAGGAGAGTAAGGAACAGAGCGAAGAGAGGAGTAAAGGAGTAAATGATATTTGAATAATGGTTCAAAAGGTAGTATGGACTGGACCAGTCTTGGAGGAAACAGAAAGTCTGACTGGACCTTCATTCAAGTCCTGCCCCTGATACTAAAATACTTCCTAGACTGGCTTCAAAGTATCTTTCCAGACAGATTTCATATTACTCCCCCCATTCACTCTACATTTCCACAAAACTGGCCTTATTATTACTTGCATATTAAATTCTATCTCTAGCCACTCTGCTTTGTACAGGTTTCCCCTTCACCCTTCTCCCAATACCTGGACTCGTCTTCCTTCTCTTCTCTGCCTTGTAGACTCCCTAGTTCCACTTCAAGTAGACTCAGGTGCCATTTCAGAGAAAGAAGAAAAAGAGAACTTTTCTTATCACCCCAGTCAATACTGTTTTCTAATGCAGAAATTGTTTTATATTACTTTATTTTATAGTTTGTATATCCTTATCTTCATACAGGCCATTTTCTGCCTATAAAATGTAAGATCCTTGAAGAAGGAAATGTTCAATTCTTGTCTTTTTATCCCCAACTACCTAGCTTAGTCTATGGTATATAGTAGGCACTCGGTAAATGCCTGTTGAATTAAGTTGAATTTGTACCTACCTATGGGACTACAAACAAAACATTAAATCTCTCAGTGCTACAGGAAACTCCTTCAGACCATGATTTACAGAGAAGTCTCACAGTTTGCTTCAGTGAAAGGAGTTTCTGTATTAAAAGTTCCCCATATGAATGAAATTACAGGGGTGCTTGGCCAGAGATACCCTCCCCATTTATATTTCTCTAATACATTCCTCTTTTCAGAGTGATTTGTCCACAATAACCCTATGAAACAGGAAATACAAACATTATTATCCTATTCTTACAAATGTAGAAACAGGCTTGAACAAGAACGTGTCTGAGTTTACTCAGTTAGAAAGTATCAGCACCTTGGACTAGAACCCAAATCTTTTAATTCCAAGATTAATCCTTTTCTACTTCACCACAGTGAATTATTATCATCTCCATTTTACATCTGGGAAAACTAAGACTCAGAGAGCTTATGGGACTTTCCCAATTTATATAGTTTGCCAGTAGCAGAATTAGGATTCAAACCCAGGTTTCCTGACTTTAAGTGCAGGACTCTTTCAGGCTACACACCAAGACGTATTATTTTTGTTGTTCAGTTATTTCAGTCATGTTCTACTCTTTGTGACCCCGTTTGGGACTGCCTTGGTATATATTCTGGAGTGGTTTGCCATTTCCTTCTCCAGCCTATTTTTACAGATGAGGAAACTGAAGCAAATAGATTAAGTGGCTTGCCCAGGATCACATAGCTTGTAAATGTTTGAAGCCAAATTTGAACTCAGTTCTTCCTGACTCCAGGTCCTGTTCTCTATCTACTGTGCCTCTTAGCTGCCCCAAGGCATGCTATAGGAACGATAGTAAAAATCATAGTCAGGACTCAAGAAATGTATTAATTGAATTGAATTTCAGATGTACAATGAACTGGGTCTAGAATTGATTTGGAGAAGATCATAGCATCTTAGATTTAGAAAGAGAGCTTAGATGTTGTCTAATACAATACTTTCACTATAACAGATGAAGAACCTGAGAACCAGAGAACATAAGTGACTTTTTCAAAGTCATTTTAGCAGTACTTAGCAAGTCTTGATTCGAACCCCAATTACCTAATTCCAAATTCTCTGCTGTTTCCACTCTACCACACTAATTCTGAGATCAGACTTTACCACATTTGGGAAACTGCAGTTATGCTTTCAATGATTTTGAGCAGTTTACAGCTGGAAAAGCCCATCATGCCAAAGCTGACATTGTCCCATTGATACTATATGAATACAAGCAATGGAATACCATCCTTCCAGAAGAACATTGCTTACAGATTAAGGAGCATTGAAAATCATATTGTCATCACAAATATTATGCAGCTTGTTACTAATAATGATTTGTACTTAAGGAACGACATGAAACTAGTTGTGGAAGTTTTAGAAAAGAAGGGGTGGCCTTTAAGTGAGAATGAGAGACAATGAGAGGATTAATAGCAGAGGCTATGTTGGGACTCAGTCTAGGCTTTCTGGCACATTGGATAGATTCTCTATCTAGGATTTAAATGGACATGCATTGCTCAGGATGAAAAGAGATGAAGGGCTGTAATCTACACTGTTGGCAGGATTAGCCATACAGATGAAATCTAGTTATCTATCAAAGTATTAATGTTACTCCATTCATACCTTATAATGACTAGGGGAAAAAATATTCCTTAAGTGGAATATGCTTTGATTTACTCCCTCTCAGCCAACTGACCACTGTCTTTTTCCCCTTTATTTTTTATTACAGTAATACATTTTGGTGAAATAAAAAAAAATTTCCATAACAGTACAATAAAAAGATGATTATACATGAAACCACAAATCTACTATGCACAACTTGCTATTCTTTTCAAATATACAACATAATTATCATGTAAACTTCTTTTTTCTTTCCTTTTTTTCTACCCTCCTCCAGCCCCACCCTAGCAATGACTACTATTAGACATGAATAGGTATATATATGTATGTATGTATGTGTGTGTGTGTGTATACACACACACACACACACACACACACACACACACACACACACACTGAGCTCATCACTTCTTAGAGCACAATAATATTCCATCACAATCATATACCACACCTTGTTTAGCCATTCCCCAATTGATGGGCATCACTGCAATGACCACTGTCATTTTGCAAGTCAGGGAAAGAAAGGGTAGAAAAAAGGTAAAAAGAGAAAGTTGGGACATCTAGAAACTCACTCCAGACCTGGAATTCATATATCGGAAGTATACTGGGCACTATGACTTCTCACTCTGCTTTGATGACTCCTCCCAGATCCTCCATTTAAGGA
The DNA here is from genome assembly GCF_003287225.1 of Phascolarctos cinereus. Taxonomy (NCBI): domain Eukaryota; kingdom Metazoa; phylum Chordata; class Mammalia; order Diprotodontia; family Phascolarctidae; genus Phascolarctos; species Phascolarctos cinereus. The sequence goes on from NW_027556098.1 coordinate 99,170,125, forward strand.
GAATGCCCAGGCCAGCATTATCTCATTCTTTTTTTCAGATGCCCTCTGGACTTTACTTTTGTGACTTCCCTCTGTTTTTCCGTCTTGCTTTTATGTGTTGTTTTACTCCTTTATAATGAAAGCTCCTTGAGGTGAGGGACTATCTTTCTGTTTGTTTTAGTTTTCCCTGTACTTAGCCCAGCTCCTGGGCATAGACTATGGGCTTACTACATGATCTTTGACTAACTCTGCTTACTGACTGACTGAATAGAATCTTGGCAAGGATGGACTGTGCCAGTAACTAGCTGTGTACATGCTTCAAGGAGGTATGGTCCATAGATTGAATTCTTATCCACTTCTTCATCTGCTTTTGAAGACATTTTCATGGAGTACAGAAAAAAAGAAACCATCATAAAATCAAGAGGCCACCTAATGGTAAACTCAATGTTTATTGAACTAAATTTTGCCTGAAGTTTCTAGATGTGCCTCCTGGTGTATTCTGAAATCCGATGCCTGAATTAAAGGATTTTAACTATTCTCCATCCATTTTCATTAGCAGCTCCATCTGTCTCCCCAAACATCTCTTAATTGTTAAAAGTCTTGTCAGAGTTCATTAACTCAGATCTTTCATTCATGGCCCTTATAGACACCTAAGATCTATGATGCCTTTAATTTAATTGGAAAGGAATAAGAAAAGCTTTAAATTTTTTAAAGAATAAAAGCCAATTTTATTTTAGTGCAAATTACTATTCAAAAATCAAAATGGTAATTTACATATTCTTATTTGCAATGATGACATTGTCTTGGATTCTGAAGTCCTAAGTTCGACTTCAAGATTCTTGATTCCCTAGCAATGGACCTTAGACAAATAATGTAACTTCTTTAAACCTGATTCTTCCTCCATCAAATGGGCATACCTACCTCTCAGAATTGCCCTGAACATATGCTCTCAAATAAGGTAATATATAGATTGAAAGCTCTTTGTAAATGTAAAGAAGTTGAATAAATATAAAATATTATTTTATTGTTATTTTTACATTTAGTTAATTATTTAGAGGAACCATTGTGGGCAACAAGAACATTTAGCAATTTAATCTTGTATTTTAACATTTTTCTTGCTTGCGACTAAGCAAAAGGGAAAAGCTATGAACCAGACACTTCAGAAAAGCACAGAAAGTATTGTTATTAATGAGGCCTACCACACATCCTGTAAGCTTTTCTCAACAGGTTCCTGGCTTCCTATTTCTAGATTGGATGTAGAATCGTACATTTATTTCTAGTTAGGAAAGATTCGAGGCTTTATTTTGTGTGAAGATCACTAGTTTAACCCCAAATAACATTAGTCCCTATTTACTCAAGAGTTTCATGCTTATTCCAGTAGTTTTCAAATGCTCTGTTGGTTAGAAATGTCAATAAGTGTTGAGCTGTCTATTGTTTCCAGAATTAGTGACCTTCTGTCCATGAGTTCTGACTCTCTCTGTAGTGCAATTCCAACTCATTTTTTTCTAGGTATGCAGATTTGTGAATCTACCTAAATAGAATTTAGCTCTGAGTTCCTACCTTACCTCCTTCTTTGACTTTGTATATTTCTGTGATCCCTAGTCGCCTGATTTTGACATAATGGAGCTAGATCCATAAAGAAGCATACAGCCACCTTTGGTATTTCTGAATCATTTACTCTTAGCATAAATTAATAAGTGCATAAGCAGTGCATAATAACTAGAGCACTATGCATAATAAAATTTCATCTACTAAGTGACTTCAAGCTCATCACTTTTCTGGACTCCAGAAGTCTCCAAGACTGATATAGAAACAGATGTTCAAGGAAATTTAAGATTTCAGTTTATGGTATTTATGCCGATGATTCCATGGGTCAATATCTATGACCCTAGACTCTTTTTTGAGCTATAACCCCACATTAAAAAATGTTATTTAATGTCCAAAAACAAACCCAACATATCAAAAAGAGAATTTGTCTTTTCCCCCAAACCCTCTCGTCTTCCCACCTTCCACATTACCATCCAGCAAACCATTGCTTTCTCAGACAGATTATGGAGGAAAGTGTGAACTTTTACACAGCTCTGTCTCACTTAAATCCAATTCGTGCACAAATCAAGATATCACCCTCATGACATCATTTGTCATCTTTGAGAATAAAGGATGAACAACAGCAATTCTCTCAGTTACCCAATCCTGCAACCTTCATGGCATCCTTGAATCCTCATTCTCAACAACTATGCCTTAGCTGGCTCCTCACCCTGGTCCTTGGGGTCCCATTCCCCTTTGCTGAGTTCTTCCAAGAACCTTTGTTTGGGGCAAGTGCTCAGATCCAATGCTAATTCTTTGGATGTAGCCTCTATGCCCCAGGGTGATTATCTTATGCCCCCTCACACTTTTCAGCATCCCCTTCTGTGTGCAGGGACTATCCTTTTTCCCCTTTATATGTATATCCCCACGGCTTAGCATAATGCCTATCATATAGAAAGAACTTCATAAATGCTTGTTGATTGACTCAACCCACATATCCAATCCAGTGCCAGATCTTGATATTTCTACTTTCTCAACAGCTTTCAATGATGTTCCCTTTAGGGGCAGCTAATTGGCACAGTGGATAGAATACCAGCCCTGGATTCAGGAGGACCTGAGTTCAAATCTATCCTCAGACACGTAACACTTACTAGCTGTGTAACCCTGAAGAAGTCACTTAATCCCATTGCCCAACTCCACCCCCCAAAAAAAGAAAGAAACCAAAAAAAAATAATGTTCCCTTAAACAATCACCCTAGTTCAGGATCTCATCACTTTTTTTGCCTAGATCATTGTAACAGCCTTCTAAATTGTCTGTCTGCATCAAATCTCTCCCCATTCTAATTTCCTCATTTAGGTGCCAAGGGAGATTCTCCCAAGGCATCCATCTGACTATGTCACCACACTGTTCTATGAACACCAGTGACTCCCTGTTATTTCAGGATCACATAGCTGTGCCTCTGTTCACAAAGAAAGCTCATCATAACCTCTTATGTTTTCCTTTCCTCTGTACACTTGAAGATCCAGCTAAACTGACTTACTAGATGCTTCTTGCACACGACATTCATTTCATCTGCCTCCTTGGTCAAGCAATTCATCAAAAAGCGTTTACTAACCTCCTGTTGTATACCAAATACATTGTACTTAGTGTTGTGGGAGAGAAAAAAGGGCAAAAACAGTCCCTGCCCCCAAGGAACTCATATTCTAGTGGGGGAAACAACATGAAGTAATTGTATATAAAATATACATACAAAGCAGATGAAAAGAATCTCAGAAGGGAAGGCACTAGCTGCTGGAGATTTGGAAAAGGGCCTCCTACAGAAGGTAAACTTTGATCTGAGTCTTAAAGAAAGCCAAGGAAGACAGGAGATTTAGGTGAGGGAAAAGAGCATTTTAGGAATGTAGTGCTCATGCAACAGCAAGAACTCAGGAGATAGAGTGTTGTGTATGAAGAATAGCAAATAGGCCAATCTTATTGGACATTAAAGTATATAGAAGTAAGGCAGAAGATTAAAAAGATAGGGAGGGGTCAGCTTGTAATGAGCTTTAAATGCCAAACAGAGGATTTTGTGTTTGATTCTAGAAGTTATGGAAAGCCACTGAAATTTATTGAACAGGGGAGGGAATGCTTGAGAACAGGGACTATTACTTAGAACAGTGTTTTGAAAAATAGTAGGCATAATAAATATTTGTTGAATTGAACTGAAAACAGATATATGTAAAGATCTTTGCAAATCATAAATCCCCATGTAAATGGCAGCTACTCTCAAAGGATTTGCAGAAAGTGGATCTTAGAAATTCTCACTCTGGCAACAGGGTCAAGGCATTGCACTGAAATAAATAGCATGAGCCAAATGCAGGCATTGACCTCCCTCTGCTGACAAAGGTCCACAAAGAGCCTCTGTAATTTTAGAAGAGGGTAGTGATGAGCCTGAGGTCAAGGCTTCAGAGTATGGTGCCTCTACATAGGAGGCCTAAATGTCCAAGAAGCTCAATTTCAAAATTACCTTGACTTTCTATTGTAATATTATCCTCTGGACACTCCGTATCTTTTTTTTTTCCATTTTTAAAATTTAAATTTATTTATTTTTGTGTTCAACATTAACTTCCATAAGATTTTGAGTTTTAAATTTTCTCCCCCTACCATTTCTCCCCCACACCCTGACACGGCATATAATCTGATATAGGCTGTACATATGCATTCATGTTAAGCATATTTTTCTGATTAGTGAGGATATAAAGAACAATTAAAACTAAAGGGAGGAACCATGAGAATGAAGCAATAAAATAAAGCAACAAAGGAAAAAGAGAGCAAATAGCATGCTTCCATGCCATGAGTGCTTGTGTCTGCGGCCATGGTCTGATGCCGGCAGAGTGTGAAGAGAGAAAGAATCACGGGCCAGGTGGAAGATGTGAAGAACAAACTTCGTTTATTGATCTGAGGGCTCAGGTTTATATAATACTGGATCAAGCAATGGTAACATTATTTTCCATGAAAAACACAAACTTAATTAAGTGACTTCCTTACTTCCTTGTACCTTGTCTGTTACTTTCTTTCCTGCGTCCTGTCCTGTACCCTATCTGTTTCCAGGCTGGCCTAAGCCCTCCAACTCCCCAAAGACAGCCCTCTACACTTCCATTTGCATTTGGACACTCTGGATCTTGACAAAAGTTACCCAAGTGGACCAAAAGCAAAAATAGAACTGGCAGTCCCTTGTTTTTTAAAAAAATTTCCTAGTTAAGAAAGGCTGGAATTAGCCAAGTTTACAAATTACTCATATCTGTCCTAGCAGTGTGTCTGCTCTTCTTGGCCAGATTGGGCCAGAGACTGTAGGAAGAAGTACCTATACATTACTCATAGTCACTCAAGCAATATTGAAGTGTGATTATCCCCAGATTGAGGAAGATTATGCCCAGACTGGGGATTATTCAAAATTCTAGTGAGACAATATGTTTCACAAAGTAGATATAAATTCTCTACTCCATAGTAATATTCTAGTTTAATGTGTAAGAAGCTGTCTTACAAGAGAACTTGAGAAAAGTCAAGATTAATCAAGTAACTGAGGCTAGTAAGAACTCATGAAAAATTCTGAGTTCACATATACTGGGTCTAATTCTGGAGCCAACCCTAAGAGGGTCTTTTTTCTCTCTTTGGCTGATCGACCTCATTTGAAATAGCTTCAAGGAAATCTCCAAATGTGCTCATCGCACAGCTTATTTCTAGCTTTACTCCAAGTCAGGTAACAGAGTCCCTAGCATCTGCACTAACATTTAAGATACCAAATGCACATGAATTGTAGGACAGCTTTTATTCCACCCCATAGAAAATACAGAAGATTTCAAAGACTCATGGGAACCTATAAACCGATACAGAAGGTACATAAAGGAGTCAGATAGATCGCTGGTTTCCCTCAGAAGGGAAATGAACTTGTGATTTCTGCATAGGCATCCATTCACATTTTGGTGAGTCCTTTCCTAAAGAGGCCTACACAACCTCCCAAGACTCATAATATTAAAAATTAAACATATTTTAAGGGATGATCCAAAAGCATTCCTCAGCACTTTGAAATTGCACTGTCAAGTGACTTATTGGTCTTTCTTTCCAGTAGGATGCTTCTCAAGAAGTATATAGACAATCCTCTTCTTCCTTCAAGAAATATGAGGCATAAGGAAATCTCCTTATACTAGAAGAGAGGTTCTTAACCTTGGGTCCATAGATGGAGTTTAGTGGATCTATAAAATTAAATAGGAAAAAAAAATACATTTTCATTTTCACTGACTTCTAACTGAAATTTAGCATTTCCCACAATTTTTTTTTTAATATTCTGAGAAGGGGTTTTAGAATTCACTAGACTGCCAAAGCAGTCTATGATACAAAGCAGATAAAGACCTCTTGCTTTGGAAAGGCTCATCCCTGAACTCTGGAAATTGTGTCTTAACCACCTTTGGAAATTTTGAATTTAGAAACTCAAACTTAGGCACAGAGTTCATGTACATGTCTGATTCTGCCATGTATTCTGCAGGAAGCCCCTCATTGTCTTGGCAGTTACCTAATCTCTTAATCTGAGAAAGCTCAGTTTCAGGATCTGTCTTCTCAGGTTGCCAGAAAGCACATATTACTCTATCATATGCTTCTGTAGCAATTTTAACTGTTCTCCAAAATGTCACTATCTCTTAGCCTGGGAAAGTCCCCTTTTGGAAATTCTAGTCTCTGGCCTCCACTAAAACATTTTTGGGACAGCTCATGTTACTCTCACATACTCTTTCTGTAAGGCAGGCATTATCAGTTTCTGACAAGCATAGAGACAAAAGAGAAATCCCTTCCCCTACCTGTTGCATTCCAGAAGGCTGTCTCAAGGGAATAGGTGAAGAAGGACTCTAGAATAGAGAATGAGCTGCATTGTTGGCTTCCCTTTCCTGACCTCCAAAGGAGGCAACTACAATAAAAGCATGTTGACCTAGGTCCCAGTCATTCATTAAAAGGGCATTCCTTGGGTACTCTCAATAAAGTGCAAAGGAGCATGAACACATTCATTGAATCGTTGCCTCTACACAAAGGCAAATACTTCATCTTGTTAATTGATTGAGTTACTCATTAATTTGATCAGAGACTTTCTTGATGAACTCCACCATATATAAGGAAGGGATAGGATGAGAGGGCTAAGCAATGGAATGAGAGAAATTATGTCTATAACATTTTATATTTGATATTTTACATTGCAATTGTTCCTATCATTCTAGCACATTTCCTCCCACCAAACCCCCTAGATTGCAAGCTCTCAAGGCAGGGATTTTATTCCTTATATTTTCTCCACATCCCCCACACTATGCTTAGTGTTGAGTGGAGTGGGTATTCCCTAAGTGCCTTTTAACCAAATTATAGCAGTACAAGTACAACTTGATGAAAGATACAAAAAGGATCTCTTCACCTTAGATTGGGCCTCTATCCTCCCCCACTTTGCAGTAAGATTATGTAAAAGTAATGACTAATTGAAAGAGTCATTCCTGATGCTCCCAGATTCTGGGAAAGCATCCAAACTGTTTGGCTTATTGGCATGATGGCAGTGAGATACAGGAATCAACACTTGCTGAAATGAATAGATTAGTTTAATCTCTTCTCCCTTCTCCTGCCTGGTCCTTTGCGGGGTCAGTAGTAAGACAGGAAACACCCTGGAGACTGGCATGGTAGGGGGAAGGCTGAGAAGACACAGGGTTTTAGTATCACAGTATTCCAGAATTTCAGAGCTGAAAGGAGCTGCTTTGGAAACCTTTTAATTCCACTCATAATGGGACAAAATTCCTCTCTGAAACACAGCTGATAAATGGTCAGTTAGTCTTTGCTTAAAGAACACCAGAGATAGGTGGTGCAGTGGATAGCGCACCAGCCTTGGACTCAGGAGGACATGGGCTCAAATCTGGCCTCAAACATTTCAAGTCACTTGAGTGACCAAGAATATGAAAATCAGCCAAGTTTGTTGTTTCATTCCCCACCTCCCAAAGTGAGTTGGAGAAATCTTTCGTTATGTCCTTTCCCCCTTGTGTGTTAGGATATGTTTATATAAGCAGAAACTATTACTGGAGGGATAGGGCCCAGAGTTAGGAAGATTCATCATCCTACGTTCAAGTCTGGCCTCAACACACTTACTAGCTGTGTGATCCTGAGCAAGTCACTCAAACCTGTTAACTTCAATTTCCTCACCTGTAAAAGGAAGTGGAGAGGGAAAAAATAAACCACTCCAGGATCTCTGCCAAGAAAACTGCAAATGGGGTCATGAAGAGTTGAACACAACTAAAAAATGACTGAGCAAAAACAACAATAACATCATCAGTGGAAGTATCAAGAGGTTGCGTCATTCTGGTTCTGGGAAAGAGAGAAGACCATGTACACATTCATCACTGGGACTAGAGTCAGGAGGGCTTGAGTTCAAATCCAGCCTCAGACATTTACTAGTCATGCAACTTGGGGAAGTCATTTAGCCTCTTTCTGCCTCAGTTTCCTCATTTATAAAAGGGATAATAATACCACCAAGGTGAAATTTATATCATTATTTATTATTTGTAATATAATATGTTATTATTTATATTATTGTAAAGGATAATAATTGTAAAGTAGTTAGCATAGTCACTGGCACATAGTAAGCACTATATAAATGCTAGCTACTATTATTGTTGTTGTTAATATTGTTCATAAACAACCCAGTAAATACTGTATCCTTGCTGACAAGGATGATCAATTTATTATTCTAGTGTTTGTACGGGGTTATTTGGGGGGAGTGTATGCTAGTTCTCCCAAAACTTAATAGTATATGCTATGGATATAGGAGTGACTGGTAGAGTCAGAGTTGGACATTATTTGATGTTGGGAATAGGGAACATTTTAGTTGCTATGAACAGATCATTTGGCAAAAGGTTGAAGAATAAGTGTAGGAGGAGATCAGCAGGCTAGGAAGTACACATCGGCATGCCACAAAGTGGTCCTTGGGTCTCCTCCATTTATGGTGTTTGTGTTCATGGGTGCCAGCATCATGCCACATTTTTGGCTTGTGCCCTTTTAGTTCCCAGACAGTGTGTACCAACAGGGGAAGCAAGTGGTGATGAAGTTGTAAAATCACACTTCTCCTACCACTTCCTTTTTAAATTTTACCAACCAAACTTGTTTCTAGTTCCTGCTCCTGTACTGGGCATTTGTAACTCAAGCAGAAGAGAAACAGATTCTTGGACAGTCGTACCAATTCACTGTCCTTCTATATTGTCGAAACTTTGGTGCTTTGGTACTTGGAAGGATCTGTGTTCTTGCTACTGTGAGCATCCTCACTAATGTAAACCACAAGTCCTTTATTCCTTGTGATCCCAATTCTGGTTCTCCCTAGAGAATCAACCCAAACAAAATGCTGTAGGTATTTCTCTCATTCTTTTGATATCTCAGGAAATGAGCAGAAAGAAGTAAAATAACTTGCTCAATGAGGGTTAATCAATAAAAAAGCATTTATTAAGTTCTTGCTGGGTGCTAAACTGTGTCAGGCATAGTGGACACCAAGAAAAAGTGAATACATTCCCTGCCTTGAAGAAGCCTACATTCCAATAAGGATGACAACATGCATTTAAATAGTAATGCGAAAGGTAAATACAGAGAAGATATAAAATAATATTGGGGCAGAAGGCACTAGCCCTAGGGTGACTAGGAAAGACCAGGTTAAGAAATGAGAGCCCATGTAATTCTGGTTTAAAGATCAGCTTTAACATCGATTGCCTGCTTATGACTGAAGAAGTGCCCCAAAACATTCCATTAATATAGCAGCTATGGAACCTGATTGTGGTTGTTTATTGTAAGCCAGTGAAAACCAGTTTTTCTGGTATAGTCCCAGACCCCAGGATGCATGTATGCTAAGGCTTAACTGAATCAAAGATGAAGCATTGTCTCTCTCCCAGAATCCTAATTTTTTGTGGAAGAGTTAGATTTAAGTTTCCTGGGTCTCTGCTCTTCATTCTTTATTAGGCTATTCAGATGATACCCTCATTTCAATTGTCCAGACAACCCCACTACTTTATCTCAGTGACAACAGGGAAGTCTCCTAACAGCGCCATGTCATCACTTTGTCTAAAACTCCTTATCAATTTGAGCCCTGAGTGGTTTGGGGCCAGGATGCTTAATTGGATTGCATATTCTGCTGCACCGATGTGCCAACAGAGCTGGAGATAGGGGTGATGGGAGCTCCGTACTACTGTTGTTCCCCATTGCCATTTATTCTCCTGCCCTGGCTGCCAAACCTGTGTTGCAGTGTTGTTCATTAGGAACAACTCCTTCCCTTTTTGCCTGGCATTTATTATGTAAATGGAATATTCTATGTGTTCAGGGGGATAAAATTCCTGACTTCAAGTAACTTATAGTTGTAAGGAAACAGGATCAGTACATGTGAAATATTTGGATAGTACTATTAAGAAACTATCTAATAAATGCTAAAACCCATGGTAGGACATAGCTGTAGGTGTTTAGAATTACTAAGTTCAGTCTGAGCTAACTAAGGAGACTGAGGAAGTGGAAGTTGTGTTGAGCCTTAAAGGATGTGTAGGATTTACATTAGCAAAAAGGAAGGGAGACAGCCATTCTGGCAGGAAAAGAAACATAAGCAAGGACATAAAGAGGCAATGGGTACAATGCCTTGGGAAATGGCTTCTAAGGATGGAGAGGACTCCAGGACTCTTAATTAGATTGGCGCAAGGTAGGAAACTATTTCTACCATTTCTATTCTGTGTAGAATTCTTTGTTTTATCAGACCCTTTTGTGAACTATTTGGTATAACCTTTGGGTCTGTCGGAGAGGAGCCAATTATTATCTACTCAATATTCTCTCCTGGTCCCATTCAACTCTATTTTCCTTTAGTAAAAAAGAAACCAAATAAAGCTCGATTTCTTTGCAATCAGCATATCCAACATGATCATCATATTTAGATAAGCCACGTCTGAAGCTTGCTTTCTAAAAGTTGCATTCCAGAAACTGTTCTCAGGGACACTCTTTTCCCCAAAGAATGAAATAATTGGGTTCTAAGAAATGACAAACCCACACATTGTCAATTTAATTAAGTATGCTGCTGCCAGACCTAGACAGGGCTCAGTTTCTGACTGAGTCCCTGGATGCCAGCCAACAACATCTTTCTTACTTATTTATTTATAATTATCACTTAGGAAAGCTTGATGAGGCTTCTTGAATCCCAGGCGAATGTCTGCTGATTGAGACTTCCACAGCTCTTTGGAAATACTCCAAGTGTTAGATCACACTTATTTAATATAACCCTTGACCTCCTGTAGGACTTTCTCAGTTGGATGAGAGTCCAATCTGTTATTAAAGTCATCTAGAAGAGGAATTTTCACACCTTACCTCTAAATTCCACGTCAGTGATGGATGCTGATTTTGTGACATTTGGCTTGGGCTATGGGACTGGCAAATTCACAGGGGAAGACCTTCCTTTCAACAGTCATGCGGGTAAAGTTGTATAACAACTTTTACTTTCATCCTACAAATGAGGAAATTGATGCCAAAAGAGCTAAATGCTCTAAGGTCACACAGCTAGTAATAGATAGAACCAGGTTTTATATACCAATATTTTGATTCCTACGCCAATGCTCTTTCTGCCATGAGAATCATGGACAGAGTTTATGGATTTGCAGATAGGAATACATGGGCTGGAATGCTGCCTAAGTTACTATCTGCATGACCATGGCTGAATCACCTAACCTAAGCCTCAGTTTTCTTATCTATAAGTTCAGGATAATAAAAAATGGACTTTGTAAGAGGCTGACATGAGATAATGCAGAGTGGCTCAAAAGTCTCACTTGCAGTTTTAAGCTTAGTAGCTTAAAAGCTAAGGACAATGCATATGTAAAGTATTTTGCAAATCTGAAGGCAAGATGTGTCAGTCAACAATCATTCATTAAATGCTTACTTTGTGCTAGGCATTGCGCTAAACATTAAGGATTCAAAGAAGGACAAATATATGTATCCTACTCATAAAGAGTTTGGTCTAATGGGGGAGACAACATGCAAACAACCATGGACAAATAAGATACATACAGAGGCTATGGAAGATCATATCAGAAGGAAGACTCTGATGATCTACTACAAAGAATAAATTAGCTATTCTCAGCAATACAATGATCCAAGACAATTCTGTAGGACTTATGATGAAAGGTATTGTCCATCTCCAGAGAAAGAACTGGTAGAGCCTGAATGCAGATGAAAGACACTTTTTCTTTACTTTCTTTATTTTTCTTGTTTTTTTTTTTATGTCTGTGTTTTCTTTCATAGAGTGACTTACGTGGAAATGTGTTTTGCATGATGAAACATGAATAACCTATGTCAAATTGCTTGCCTTCTCAGTGCTGGGGGGAGAAGAAAGGGAGAGAATTTGGAACTTAAAATTTGAAAAAAATGTTAAAATTATTTTTATATGTAATTGGGGAAAATAAAGAATAAGAAAATAAGAATAAAATAGAAATAAATAAATAAAGTAAGCAACTAACTAACTAACTAACCTAAATAAATAAATGAATGAATGAATGAATGAATGAATGAATAAGAGATAAGAAAAAAAATGAAGGAAGGCTCTAGCAAAGAGCAGATGATAGGATTGGGAAAGTCCTCCAGCAGAAGTTAGGGGTTGGGCTGAATCTTGGAGGAAACTAGGGATCCCAGGAAGCAGAGGTGAGGAGGGAGAGTATTTCAAGCACCAAGGACATATAGTGAAAAGGCAGAACATATCATGTGAGAGAAACAGCTAAAAGATCAGTGTCATTAGATTATAGAATATGTGGAGGTAAATTAGTATAAGAAGACTGGGATGGTTAAAAAAAAGGATCCAGTAATGAAGGACTTTAAATGCCAAACAGAATTTCTTATATTTAATACTAGAGGTAATGAGGAACAGCTAGAGACTATTGAATAGTAGCAGGACATCTTCAGATTGAGTTTTAAGAAAATCACATTATCAGCTGGGTATAAGGCAAACTGGAATGGACAGAGAACTGAGGCAGGGGGCCTAACCAGATGCCTATGGAAAGAGTTTAGGCCAAGGTGATGAGAGACTGTACAGTGTGATGACCAAGTAACTGGAGAGAAGGGGATGTATATGAGAGATTTTGTGAAGATAGAAATGACAAGACTTGGTGATAAATTGGATATGTTGAATGACTGTGAGAAAGTAGTCAGTGTGGATGGCATTGCCCTTCATGGTAATAAGGAAGTTTGGAAGAGGGGAAGGTTTGGGATGAAAGATAATGTAGTCACACAACTATTACGTATCTGAAGTAGGAATTGAACTCCGATCCACCTGATTCCAAAGCCAACACTAAATTACCTTATTTTACTGCCTGATTATTATTACACTACAATGTCTTTCTTAAACCACATTGCTCTTAGTTGTGAAGTAGGGCAAGTTTATCTTTGTTTTTCCTTCATTCCTCATTATACTCTCTCATCTTCGTTTAGTCATACCTCCCAGGGACCTCAGAATCTCTAGTTGTTCTTAGCCTTTATTGTTGCTGTTTATCCTTCATTCTCAAAGAAGATCATAACATCAGGAAGGTGATGCCATCACTTGCAAGTGAATTGGATTTAAGTGAGGGAGGGCTCTTCAAGAACACCAGTCTCACTTTCTCTTCTGGAACCATCTGGGATAAGGATGACTAGAAATAGCCTCTTAGCCTTTAAAAGAACTCCCAGAGAGCCCTAAAGAAACAGAGGGAACAGGAGCAGGGTTACACAGACACAAAGTGATGGAGGATACATGAAGACTTGTACTCAATTTCCTGGTGAAGAGCCCAGGGCATCTATAATCTGCTTTCCCTTCACTACCCCTGATTCTGAACCTTGGGAACTTTAGGATCCCAGAAATGACAATGACAGAACATTGAATAGTTCCTGGGTCAATCCATTAGCCTCAGGAAAATGAGCTGTTAGCAATGGAATGGCAGTGGCAAAACAGCAGAGGAGTTCTGAGATCAAGTCTCTTAGGTCAAGAAGTTCCTGTTATAAGATAGAAACATAACTGAGAAACAGTGAGAGACAGTCATGAAATGGACGAACAAAGCTAGGCATTGTGAGTTATGTGGACTGTGCAGATCCAGAGAAAGGACTACCCAGTATACCTTCTCCTTTCAGGGGACCCTCGCCCAATGCATCACTTTTTTATTTTTTAAATTCAGTTCTATTCATCATTTTGTTACACTTGGTTCTGTACTGTCTCCCTCATTTCCCACTTTGTGCTAGAGAAGGCCAAATACACATGTATGTTATGTCTATGTGTATAGGTGTACACACATACACTTGTATGTGTACATGTGAGTATAAAACTGTATAATTCATACTTCTATTTATTAGTTCTTTCTCTGGAAGTGGATAGCATCATCCTTCAAAGGTCCTTTGTAGTTGATTTGAATATTTATAATACCCAGAATAGCTTGGTTATTCAAGGATATTCTTTGACTGTATACAATGCTCTCTACTCACTCTTCATTATTTCAAGCAAGTATTTCCATATTTTTCTAAAATCAATCTGCTCATCATTTCTTAACAGCTCTGTAGTTTTCCACAACAATCATATACCAGAATTTGTTTAGCCATTCCCCAATTGATGAGCATTTCGTATATTTCCAGGTTGTTGTTGTTTTTGTTGTTTTGCCACCATGAATATAAATACTTTAGAACATAAAGGTTCTTTTCCTTTTTCTCTCATCACCTTAGGACACAGACCTAATAGTGGTATTGATGGATCAAAAGGTATATACAGTTTTATAACTCTTTGGGCATAATTTCAGATTGCTCTCCAAAATGGTTAGATCAGTTTACAATTCACCAACAGTGTCCCAACATTTCCTCCAACATTTGTCGTTTTCCTCTATCATTTTTGCCAATTTATGAGTGTGAGATGTTTTTTTAAAGTTGTTTTAATTTGCATTTCTTTAATCAATAATAATTTAGAGCATTTTTATATGACTATATACATATAGCTTCAATTTCTTCATCCAAAAATTTCCTGTTCATGTAAATTAAGGAATGACTCAAATTCTTGTGAATTTGACTCAGTTCTATCTATATGTGAGATATGAGACCTTCATCTGAGAAACTGCCTGTAAAAATCTCCCTTCCCCAATTTTCTGCCTTCTTTTTAATCTTGACTACATTAGTTTTATTTATATAAAACCTTTTTAATTTAATGCTATCAAAATTATCCATTTTACATCTCACAATGCTCTTTATCTCTTATTATTAATAACTTCTTTTCTTATCCAGTGCAACATTTTAATTATGAAGGATTATACTGGTTCTTGGATGAGTTCAAGATTCAAGAGAAAATAAGAGAGTTAGCTGTTTATAAACTCAAATTTTAATTTTGTGTGTGTGTGTGTGGTGTGTTTGTATTTTCTGTCCTCCATATTCAATGTTATGTTATTCTTTAGTGATTATACAAGAGTTCCACACTCTTCTTCTTTCTCTATAAAGACCTATGTATAAGCAAATTATTTTTAAAAATAAATTTATTATTTATTTGAATATTCATTAAAAAAAATAAGTTCTGAATTCTCTCCTTCCCTCCGACCGCTTCCCCACTCATTGAGAAGGCAAGTAATGTGACATCAATTACACATGTGAAATCTTCCTTCCTCTTATTTTTACTCACTATTTTCCTTCTTACCTTCTCTTTTAATCCTGTTCCTGTTACCTAATTTTCCCTTGCCCTCTTATTCCTTATTTTACCCACCGTTCTAAAATTCCCTCTCTTATTTTCTCCCCCCCATCCTCCTAATTTTATACTATGCAGCATTTTAAAAGTCCCTCTCCCATCCTATCCCCCAGTTTTCTTACCTCTCTAGAAGTTCAGAAGACTTTAAACATCTTCAGATGTATACTTTGATTCCTCTTCAATCCAGATGAGATTAAAGTTTCAACATTACCAGCTCTTCACCCTCACCTGTTTCCTCTGTATTATTGTTTTTTAACATGGTAAGCTCTTACATTTTTAATGAGAATAAATAACCTCCTAGTTTGCTTTCTTCTAGGTTAACTAAGTCTTCTAACCCAGGTGTGGGGAACACTTGAGGCAGTAGGGCCTGTGGCCTCCAGGGTTCCCCACCCCTGTTGTAACCTCTCAAAGTTCTCATTCTTTTAACTCTTTAATTCTCTTTTTAGTTTTTTTTTCCTGAACTCTTTCTAAGTCATTAAGATCAGAACTGAATCAGGTACAGACGAAGTTTCTAGCATACTTGGTACACTGGAAAGAGTGTTTTAGTAAGAATAAGAGATCTGCCTCGGATTATTTATGAGGTGGTGCTAGCCATATATTTGGAACAGTGCAATCTGTTCCCTTTAGCTGAATTCAAGTCAGTATTTCACAAATTAACTAAGACTAAGTAAAATTATTTGATTTATTGACTTACTCAAGAAACCTTAATTTTTTTCTTTTATACCTTGCAAGGTTTTTAATATGCATTATGTCCTATTTTTTCCTGCAATCACTTGTTTTAAACAATTTGGCATCAGTTCCCAAGTCATTAAAACTTATTTGTCTCTATATTTATATATATAAATACCTTTTCATGCTGTGTCATGGTGCAACGTCATGGTACTGCATTCCATCTATATCTGGTAATTTCTGTTATGATCAAAGTTTTTCATACTCTCAGTGGGAACAAGACTTCCAGGCCCACTGGAAATAAAAACAAAACAAAACAAAAGCATGTATGTGTGTGTGTGTGTGTGTGTGTGTGTGTTTTACACTGTGGTAAGTATACCCATATCTCACAGGTTCACCTGGACTACTAACGATGGTTTTGTTATATCCTTCAATGAAAATGTATGTTTCATAAGTAAACATTGCCTTTTAAAATACTTAATACTCTAGTCTTTTTTATCATCTTTTTTGACAAATTATTTTAATTGCAATTGCTACCAGCTTAAAAATAAAACAGCAATTGATTTTTCTCACAATTTTTTTAACTTCAAGAAGCCTATGTTATACTGTAGAGGAATTAATAACAAACCCTCCAATTTCCAGGTCTCTCTGACAGTCTTTGCTTATTTTCTTTTTTTTTCTTTTTTTCCTTTTTTTTAAGGATATCCTTAAAAAGTTTTTATTCTCTCGGAGGAAACAACCTGTATACATATACAATGACAATCCTGGCCCCCTCTGCCTGAAGGCCAGGTGTGTTACATTTCACCTCTCTCTGAGGTTTCTGGAGTTCTCTTAAGGGGAATGAGGGTGCGTAGTTTCTCTGCAAATGGCTTCATCCATGACCTCTTGTGTTCCCACATTATAGGGATGAACCCCTGTACTCCAGTTCCATTTAGTCGATAACAGTCACATTATCTTTACAAAGCATTATTTACTTCAAAGGCATATTAATAAATATACTAATTTATTCCCTAACACATGGGTTTGCCATCTCTACTGTCCTTATACCACCTCAGTCTCTGAGGAGGGAAAAGGGATTATGTTATGTTCACAGATTAGCTTCTTTCTTTCTCTTTTTTCTTTTTTTTTTGGTGAGACAATTGGGGTCAAGCGACAGTCACACAGCTAGTGATGTGTCTGAGGTTGGATTTGAACTCAAGTCTTCCTGACTCCAGGGCTGGTGCTCTATCCACTGTCACCTAGCTGCCACCTAACTACCCCCTAGCTAAGTTCATTGTTTTCCTTTTTTTTCTTTTTTTTTCCATATTCTTTTGAGTTGAAAATTTTTCTCCCCCTTCCTTCCCCCCACCCTCCCCAAGACGGCACACAATCTGATATAGGCTTTACATTTACATACCCATTAAACATATTTTCACATTAGTGAAGTTGTAAGTAAAAATGAAAACCAATAGAAGGAACCATCAGAAAGATGAAGCAAAACTCAACAGAAGGTAAAAATAAGTGAGAGTGATTCGACTTCCATAGTTCTTTCTTTGGATGTGGACAGCATTTTCCTTCCTGAGGCCTCTGGAGATGTCTTAGGTTCTTGTAATGACAAGAAGGGTTCAGTTTAACATTCTTAGTCATTGCATAACGTGGCAGCTGTGTGTACAAAGTCCTCTAGGTTCTGCTTTATTTTCAGAGTGTTAATGAGGCTATGTATAACACTAGTTTTTCTGTTCTTGATGTTGTCTTTAGTTTTTGACCATAATTTCCTTTGCCTTTCAGTGCTACTAATCTTTTTTCATAGTAGGCTTGAATGATGCTTGAAATACTTGACTTCCCAATAATAGCCACGGCCATATCTCTAATAGTCATTGAAGTGTGCTCTTTAAAAGCTACAATCTTATCATGTTTCTTTAGAATACCTATCATTTTAAAAATACAGAATTAAAAATAACCAAAGAGAACAATAAAACTCATGTGTAGGATGAAATATAGCATTCAACTATCAGAAAACTAATAGGTCAAAAAAGTCCATTTTCATCTGGTCAAGGTCGTGTGTTCTGATTTGTGTTAGTGTCAGTAGAAGCACACATGTGTGACCATTTTTATCAAAAAATGAAGCCATATCAAAATCATTTCTCATCTTAAATAATTTGTATGCTACTATAAGTCTCTCAGAAGGCTTAGAAGATAGAATCAATCAATCTATGGAGGCAGATTATTTTTCATCCATCTCATGTTTGTGAGGTAAGCCCTCAAATAAAAAGATTGCTCTTTCATGTGTGTGTGTGTGTGGGGGAGGGAATCAGTGGTTTCACTGGTTTAGGGAAAAGCTGATGAGGAAACTTCCTCTGCCAACACAGATTAATAATCATTATAGCCTTTACAATCTTACAGTTGCTTACAGTGGGGCTTTCCTGAATTTGAGGTCAGTTCTGCATTCATTGAACCATGCTACTTCATGGCAACACCTCTAACGGCATGGAAATGGTAGAGTCCAAACCTAGCTAAACATAATCGCTACAACAACAAAAAACAAAATTCTGAAAACAGAAAAGGATGTTATTTGTTTCCTGAAAATATTGCTCAACAAATATTTTAAAAATTCAAGACATAATGAGATTATCAATTGGATCCTTCTTGAAAAAGGATGACTCACCTTAGCACATTCCATTGAAAAGAAGAGAGTATTCAAAGGGTGAAGGGCTATGACTGAAATTATGTGTAGACCCAAAAAGCCATACAAATAGACTTTCAGAAACTTGATTAGCCTTTTGCATTACTCCAGATGTTCTGTGAAGTGGCTATAGGTTGTTAAACTTTTCAAAAGTTCTTATAAATATATGTATGGAGCACCTCACAGCTGGTCCTGGGGTACCACCAGAGTACATGATTCCAAATGACGGGCTACTTTCACTCTGATTGGCAACTTAGAGTGAATGTGGGTGGGGCCAGGGAGGGTAGCCTCTCTCAGAAGTGTGGAAATCTTCCACTCTTTTTTTTTTTTCATTCTGTTTCTTTCAGTTGGATTTCCAGACTACAGTGCAACAAAAGCAGCTAGGTGGCACAATGGATGGAGTATTGATCTTAGTGTCAGGAAGATCTGAGTTCATATGTGGCTTTAAACACTTTTTAGCTGTGTGACCCTGTGCAATTCACTTGATGTCTACTTGCCTCACTTCCCTCCACTATAAAATGGGGATGATAATAGCACCTACTTCTATGAGTTGTTGTGAGGATAAATGGTATAATATTGGGAAGTGATTGGCACATAGTAGGCTCTTAAATGTTTATTCCCTTTATCCAACACTGGGAATGGCAAGAGGATTTCTTCCTCCTCCTTTCCCTACTCATGAGGATAAAATAGCAGCTTTCTTGAGATGAAGTTAAAGAGGCTGAGAGAATAATTCCTGAAAATTCCCATTCCAGTTCTTCTGCCTTTTTTTTTTTTTTTGCTTTTCTGAGCATAGGTCAGAAATCCAGTTACTGATGCAAATGCATTAGATCTGGGGAAGTCCCTAATCAATTTGAGGAGTTTTAATAAGCAACCTCATAACAGAGCTTTCTTAAGTAACCTAAAAAGCAATTAGAATTTTGGGCCACCTTTAGTTGCTGATTAAATTGAAGAAGGTCCTCAGACAATCTCATGAGATTATGTTGTATTAAACATCAGATTAAGGTAACTGATGGATACAGAGAAATTCTAACGATTGGCTAGGAATGTCAGCTGTTCCTCTTGTTATCTAGATAAAATGTAAGATGACCCCATACTGAGGCAATAAAATTGAGATAATCTGCTCTGAGGAATGATTCTAGCAGAATGTATCAAGAAGGAAAGTATATTTGTCTCACCCTTCCGTTATAGATAATGGTGTCTTATAGCAAGGAGACATAGTCATAAGGAGACAGGTATTCTGATGGAAGAACTC
Organism: Phascolarctos cinereus; assembly: GCF_003287225.1. Classification (NCBI taxonomy): domain Eukaryota; kingdom Metazoa; phylum Chordata; class Mammalia; order Diprotodontia; family Phascolarctidae; genus Phascolarctos; species Phascolarctos cinereus. The sequence continues at coordinate 99,189,949 of NW_027556098.1, forward strand.
AAGGGCAATATTTCTTGAATCTCAATCCTCTGCATAGAAGAGGTTGAGCGGAGAATGTCTGATGTTTAAAATGGGATCTTTTTGTGTCACAGAAGTTGGGCTTCAGAACTGAGACTCTAAACAAGCATGCTTGGGAATGATTTTCTCTGGTACTATGATAAGGGCTCTTATTCTTAATGAAGCCTCAAAGTACCCCAGCTAACAATTTTTATTTAACCAGAAAATGGAGGCTGCAGAGACTATGGACAATCAGGAGACCAATTTATCTTGTAGAGAACAGGGTCAGTGATCTCAGTGGAATGGCACACCCTGCAAAAAGGAGGCCCAATAAAACTGACAGAGCAAAACTCTTGGCCCAGATGTTACTCCCAAAGGGGAGCCTTGTGTGGAAATTAAATAAGAAAAGTGCATGTAAAAGGCTGATGCAAAACAGGCAATTAATAAATGCTTATTGTCTAATTTTACCAATCTTAAAGAGTTATAAAATTTATTATCATCATTATGATTATCATTATGATTATGATTACTACCACCACTGCTGCTGCTACTACTACTACTACAACTACTACTTCATGATAGAGCTTCAGGGACTTTGCAGAGTAGAGATTTGAGTTGTCCCTCTATACATATATTCCCTTCCTTTGGCTCCCTCATGCATGATACCCACATTGAGGGACAGTTCAAAAGAGCTATAAAGTGAAAATGGTCTTTCTCTTCTCCAAAGGGTACCTCATGGGTAATGCTCAGTGCAAGAGTTCCTAAGTTTGAGCAGCAGTGCAAAAGACTTCTTAGAAAAGTTTCCTCATAGCAAGGAGAAGGACCAGCAACATGGACCCTGAAGTTGGAGAACTAGAGCCAAGGTCAACCCTTCACCTGGTATTGCATTGACTTGCTAAGATAACTGAGTTACAAGTGGAAAGGAGAGTCCTCAAAGTATCTTTGCCTTCCTTGGGGAGTCTAATGACCTATTCAAGTGCTTAATATTTTTGTACTTATTCATGGGCTGTTATGAGACTTCCACACGAAAAATCTTTATTTGGGGTGAAATAAACACTGCCACACATCCCTCACCCATAGCATACACTGAGACCTTATGCAAGGTTTTAAGATCTACTACCCAGTTTAGAGAAATCTAGACATGAACTATACATGAGTTCTTTCTTTCTTTCTTTCTTTCTTTCTTTCTTTCTTTCTTTCTTTCTTTCTTTCTTTCTTTCTTTCTTTTGTGAAAGCAGAAAAAAAATCCCTTAGACCCCCACTTTCAGATCTAGTGTGTTACCCCAGAGTCTTAAGTTCTTCTGGGCCATAGATCACAAGACTCAAAATGAAAAAAAAATGATTAGGAAATGGTCCTTTCTCATTGTCTTTCTTTGACCGTTGCTTGCTTATACTATCGTGCCCTACTGCATCACCTCTGAGAGCCATCTAGGGGGTTAGGTACTGCTATAGGTTCACCCTTGTTGCTTCAGTTTTATTTCTCTCAAATTTTTGAGGCAAAGCCTAATAATTCTCAAGGAAGTAGGGTTTGAGTGTGACAGGAATGTATTTCAGCGTCTGCACAAGACCAGTTGTCAAGACCCTATGTGACTTCTTTCTGAAGCATCCAAAGGACAGAGTCTCTCAAACACAAATATGTGTGTGTGTGTGTGTGTGTGTGTGTGTGTGTGTGTGTGTGTGTGTGTGTGTTACCTGGAGGTATTAAGGACATGTTTTTTTTTCTCTTTTGAATTTTTATTTTTATTTTATTTTTTAAAAATATATAAATTTATTTTTATTTTTCAACATTTACTTCCACAAGATTTTGAATTCCGTATTTTCACCCCATCTTGCCCCTCCCCCCACCCCAAGATGGCATGCATTCTGAATACCCCTTCCCCTAGTCGGCCCTCCCTTCTATCTCTCCCCCCCTTTCTCTTATCCCCTTCCCCTTCTATTTTCTTGTAGGGCGGGATAGACTTCTGTATCTCATTTTCTATATTTCTTATTTCCCAGTTGCATGTGGAAAAAAATTTTTTTAAACCTGTGCTTTTAAAACTTTGGGTTCCAAATTTTCTCCCTTCCTCCCACCTCACCCACCCTCATTGAAAAAGCAAACAAGTCAATACAGGCCACACGTGTGCAGTTATGCAAAACACTTCCATAGTAGACATGTTGTGAAAAGCTAACTCCATTACCCTTAATCCTATCCTGCCCCCCCATTTATTCTATTCTTTCTTTTGACCCTGCCCCTCCTCAGAAGTACTTCCTTCTGATTACCCCTTTCTCAATCTGCCCTTCTCTCTATCATCACCCTGCTCTCTTGTCCTCTTCCTCCCTTATTTTCCTGTAGGGTAAGACAGATTTCCACACCCAATTGAGTGTGTATGTTATTCCCTCCTTAAGCCAAATCCTATGAGAATAAGATTCCCTCATTTCCTCTCACCTTCCCCTGTTTCCACTCCACTTTAAGAACCTTTTCTTGTCTGTTTTGTGCAAGATAATGTCACCCCATTCTATCTCTCCCTTTCTCCTTCTCCTAGTATAATCCCCTCTCACCCCTTAATTTTATTCTCCAGATGTCACTCCTTCATCTTGAACTCACCCTGTGCTATCTATCTATCTATCTATCTATCTATCTATCTATCTATCTATCTATCTATCTATCTATCCATCCATCCATCCATCCATCCATCCATCCATCCATCTATCTATCTATCTATCTATCTATCTATCTATCTATCTATCTATCCATATAATTTTCCCCCTCCCACTACCCTAATACTGACAAAGGTGTCATGAGTAATAAATATCATCTTCCCATGCAGGAATATAAATAGTTCAGCCTTAGTAAGTCTCTTATGATTTCTCTTTCCTGTTTACCTCTCCATGCTCCACTTGAGTCTTGTATTTGGAAGTCAAATTTTCTATTCAGCTCCAGTTTTTTCATCAAGAATGCTTGAAAGTCCTCTATTTCACTGAATATCCATTTTCCTCCTGAAGGATTATACTCAGTTTTTCTGGGTAGGTGATTCTTGGTTGTAATCCTATCTCCTTTGCCCTCCAGAATATTATATTTCATGCCCTGTGGTCCTTTAATGTAGAAGCAGCCAAATCTTGTGTTATCCTGATTGTGTTTCCACAGTACTTGAATTGTTTCTTTCTGGCAGCTTGTAAAATTTTCTCCTTGACCTGGGAACTCTGGAATTTGGCTACAATATTCCTAGGAGTTTTCCTTTGGGGATCTCTTTCAGGAGGAGATCTGTGGATCAATTTCTATTTTGCCCTCTGGTTGTAATATATCAGGGCAGTTTTCCTTGATAATTTCTTGAAAGATGATGTCTAGGCTCTTTTTTTGATCACAGCTTTCAGATAGTCCAATAATTTTTTAAATTCTCTCTCCTGGATCTATTTTCCGGGTCAGTTGTTTTTCCAATGAGATATTTCACATTGTTTTCTAATTTTTCATTCTTTTGGATTTGTTTTACAGTGTCTTGATTTCTCATAAAGTCACTACCTTCCAATTGTTCTATTCTAATTTTTAAGGAAGTATTTTCTTCAGCAATCTTTTGGACTTCCTTTTCAATTTGTCCAATTTTGCTTTTTAGGGCATTCTTCTCCTCATTGGTTTTTTGGACCTCTTTTGCCATTTGGGTAGGCCATTTTTTAAGGTTATTTTCTTCAGTATTTTTTGGGGTCTCCTTTAGCAAACTGTTGACTTGTTTTTCATGATTTTCTTGTATCACTTTCATTTCTCTTCCCAGTTTTTCCTCTACTTCTCTTACTTGCTTCTCAAAATCCCCTTTGAGCTCTTTCAAGGCCTGGGACTGATTCATATTTTTCTTGGAGGCTTTGGATGTAGGAGCTTTGACTCTGCTGTCTTCTGGTTGTATGTTTTCATCTTTGTCACTAAAGTAAGATAATATAGTCTGACTCTTTTTGTGAGGTTTGCTCATGATCCCAGACAACTACTTGAGTTTTAAACTCTTTGTTAAGGTAAAAGTCTGCTTCCAATGTGGAGAATGTACTGTCCCAAGCTTTGGGGGTTTGTATAGCTGTTTTCAGAAATACTTCTAGGAACCTGTAAATTTTCAGTTCTTCCAAGGTGGTATGATAAGGGTTGAGGTGTTTACTCTTTTCCTGGCCTGAGCTCTGGTCTTTGAGTGACTGGCCAGAAGCACTCTTTTCTCTCTTGGAATTGTGAGGAGGGTTTCTTCCCCACAGCCACTACAAGCTCCACCGTGCCAGTGCTCCTCCTCACCCCAGTACTGCCACCCAGAACTGTGACCCAGATCCAAGCACAGGCAAAGCAAGAGATTCCTGCCTCAGCACCAGCAAAGAGATCCCTGCAGTCCCCCTCTGATCAGCCACTCGATTCCCCCTCAGTCTGTGGGCCGGAACCTCAGGACACAGCCACCACCCAGGGGCCCAAGCTCTGTGCTCTGGAACTGGCTCTGAACTAGCTCTTCTCTCACTGCAAAAACAGACTTTTCCCACTGACCTTCTAAGTTGTCTTTGGCATTCATGGATTGAGAAGTCTGGAAGCCGCCACAGCTGCCTGTGATTCAGTCCTCTGAGGCTGCTCTACATTCGCTGTGGCCTACAGGCCCACTCCGAACTGCATTCCTCTTCCCACCCGGCACAATATGCCTTTCCGATCAACCATCCAGGCTGTCTTGGGCTGGATATTTGTTTTACTCTGTCTTTTTGTGGGTTCTGCTGCTTTAGAATTTGTTTAGAGCCATTTTTTGTGGGTATTTGGAGGTGTTTGTGGGAGAGCTCAAGCAAGTCACTGCTTTCACACTGCCATCTTTTTCCCCCCCTTAAGGATATGTTTCTTAATAGAATCACAAGATTTAGAGGTGGAAGAAACCTTGGAGATTAACAGGTAGAAAACAGCATCTGAAGTCAGGATGCCTTTGTGCAAATCCAATTTCTGGTGGGAGGAGTGTGAACCATGCCATATAGATTGGGCTCATTAAAAAAGCTATTTTTTTTTAAAAAAAAAGGCATTAAAGGGGCAGCTAGGTGGCAAAGTGGATAGAGCACTGGCCTTGGATTCAGGAGGACCTGAGTTGAAATCTGACCTCAGACATATAACACTTACTAGCTATGCGACCCTGGGCAAGTCACTTATCCCCAATGACTAGCCAAAAAAAAAAGTATTAAAAACTGAACTTGGGAATTAATCGTTTTAAGAGACTAAAGGTTATGACTGTTGACATGGCTTCCTAAACATTTCAATGCAAGAAATCATGAGGAGCTCTAGCTATTCTCTGATGCTTGACCAACAGACTACCACGGGCTGCTCTAGCAGAGAAATGTCACTTATTGTAACTAACACAAGCTATCCTCCCAGTGTCTCTTTGTTAAATATCCTTGCCCTGCTATAGCTGAGTAAATTTTCTTTTGTTAACTGTTAGATGGATTGTGAATGTCTTATCTGACCTAGTCCTGATACTAAAGTATATGGGGCCTGACCAGGTCAGCCCTGAGCTACAGCATTGCCCTCATATACTTATTGTGTCTGGACCCTTTGACTCAAGTCATTTAAAAATTTTTGAGCCTCAGTTTCCTCATCTAGGAGTCACAGAGGATAGATCACTGGACCTGTAGTCAGAAAGACTTGAGTTCAAATCCAACCTCAGACAATTAATACCTGGGCAATCCATTTAATATCTATCTGCCTCTGTTTCCTCAACTGCAAAATGGTAATAATAATGTCACCTAGTTGTTGTGGGGATTGAATGACATTACAAATACACATACAAATATGTGTGCATATGTGCATATATACCTATATAATATATTATATATGTAAAATACTTTTCAAACAGAGAACTATATACATATGAGATACTATAATCATTTTGTCTAGTCCCTTTGCTTTTGTATTCCCACTTTGAAATAAGATGTGTTTTGAATGGTTACATAATTTCAATGAATAGCCAGACCCAAAGTTGTCAATCAAAAAATTTTACAGCGGGCAAAGTATATGTTTTTGGTATCTTCATTTGCTCCTATTTTCTCATTTCTCTCTCTTGGTTAATTTCTACTCTCTGCTCCCCACAGGGTCTCAGTTTCTTCTTCTTCTCTTCCCCTTTGTCAAAACCCATCTCCAGGAAAGGAGCCAAAAAATGTATCCACACTATAGCACAACTGACTGATACAGTTAAATGTGTTATGGGGGTAGAGGTGGAGACAAGGTGCATTTAATAGGAGGCATATTTTTTAAATCAAAAGCAAGTAATCAATTCAAGAAATTTAAATTCAACAATATATTCAAATGAAAGAAAATGAAGTGCTTATTATCTTTAGAGTGCTTTCTTTTTTTTAAATTTTATTAATTTATTTTGATTTATCAAAATCACTTCCATATGCTTTTGAGTTGAAAATTTTTCTCCCCTTCTCTCCCCCCCCCCCCCCCAAGACGGCACACAAGCTGACATAGGCTTTACATTTACATACCCATTAAACATATTTTCACATTAGTGAAGTTGTAAGTAAAAATAAAACCAATATGAGGAACCATCAGAAAGATGAAACAAAAATTCAAAAGGTAAAAAATAAGACAGATTCAACTTCCATAGTTCTTTCTTTGGATGTGGACAGCACTTTCCTTCCCGAGCCTCTGAGATGTCTTAGATCCTAATGCTGAGAAGGGTTCAGTTTAAAAATCATGGCTGCTATTGTATACAAAGTCCTCTTGGTTCTGCTCACTTCACTCAGCATCAGATAATATAAGTCTTTGCAGGTTTTTCTGAAGTCAGCCTGTTCATCATTTCTTATAGAACAATAGTATTCCATTACATTCATATACCACAACTTGCTCAGCCATTCCCCAGTTGATGGGCATCCTCTCAATTTCCAATTCTTTGCCACCACAAAAAGAGCTGCTATGAATATTTCTGTGCATGTGGGGCCTTTTACCATTTGTTTGATCTCTTTGGGATATAGCCCTAGAAGTGCTATTGCTGGATCAAAGGGTATGCACATTTTTGTAGTTTGGGCATAGTTCCAAATTGTTCTCCAAAATGGTTGGATCATTTCACAACTCCACCAACAATGTATTAGTGTTCCAATTTTCCCATCCTCTCAACATTTATCATTTTCCTGTTTTGTCATGTTGGCCAATCGGATAGGTGTGATGTGGTACCTCAGAGTTGTTTTGATTTGCATTTCTCTAATCAATAACGATTTAGAGCATTTTTTCATATGACTATAGATGGCTTTAATTTCTTCATCTGAGAACTGTCTGTTCATATCCTTTGACCATTTATCAATTGGGGAATGGCTTGTGTTCTTATAAATTTGTCTTAATTCTCTATATATTTTAGAAATGAGGCCTTTATCAGAAAGACTGGTTGTAAAAATTCTTTCCCAATTTTCTACCTTCCTTCTAATCTTAGTTGCATTGGCTTTGTTTGTGCAAAAACTTTTCAATTTAATGTAATCAAAATTATCCATTTTGCTTTTCATAATGTTCTCTATCTCCTGTTTGGTCATGAATTCTTCTGTTCTCCATAGATCTGATAGGTAAACTATTCCTTGTTCTCCCAGTTTACTTATGGTATCAGCCTTTATATCTAAGTCCTGAACCCATTTTGACTTTATTTTGGTATATGGTGTGAGATTTGGGTCTATGCCTAGTTTCTGCCATACTCTTTTCCAGTTTTCCCAGCAGTTTTTTTCAAAGAGTGGGTTCTTATCCCAGAAGCTGGGGTCTTTGGGTTTATCAAATAATACTATAGTCATTGACTACTGTGTCTTGCATATTTAACCTATTCCACTGATTCCCTATTTCTTAGCCAGTACCAAGCAGTTTTGATGATTGCTGCTTTATAATACAATTTAAGATCTGGAATTGCTAGGCCACCTTCCCCTGCATTTCTTTTCATTAGTTCCTTTGATATTCTGGACCTTTTGTTTTTCCAAATGAATCTTGTTATTATTTTTTCTAACTCTATAAAATAATTTTTTGGTAGTTTGATTGGTATGGCACTGAATAAGTAAATTAGCTTAGGTAGGATTGTCATTTTTATTATATTAGCTCGGCCTACCCATGAGCAACTGATGTTTTTCCAATTATTTAGATCTGATTTTATTTGTGTGAAAAGTGTTTTGTAATTGTGTTCATAGAGTTCCTGGGTTTGTTTTGGAGGTAGACTCCTAAATATTTTATAATGTCTACAGTAAGTTTAAATGGGATTTCTCTTTCTATCTCTTGCTGTTGGGCTTTGTTGGTAATATATAGAAATGCTGATGATTTATGTGGGTTTATTTTATAGCCTGCAACTTTGCTAAAGTTGTTTATTATTTCAAGTAGTTTTTTACTTGATTCTCTAGGATTCTCTAAGTATATCATCATGTCATCTGCAAAGAGTGATAGCTTTGTTTCTTCTTTGCCTATTCTAATGCCTTCAATTTCTTTTTCTTCTCTTATTGCTAAAGCTAACGTCTCCAGTATGATATTGCATAACCGTGGTGATAATGGACATCCTTGTTTCACCCCATCTTATTGGAAATGCTTCTAGCCTGTCCCCATTACATATAATGCTTGCTGAAGGTTTTAGATATGCTATTTATTATTTTAAGGAAGACTCCATTTATACCTATGCTTTCTAGTGTTTTTAATAGGAATGGGTGTTGTATTTTATCAAAAGCTTTTTCTGCATCTATTGAGATGATCATGTGGTTTCTGTTGGTTTTTGTTGATATGCTCAATGATGCTGATAGTTTTCCTGAACCAATATTCCTGGCATAAATCCTACCTGGTCATAGTGTATTATTCTTGTGATAAGTTGCTGCAATCTACTTGCTAATATTTTGTTTAAAATTTTTGCATCTATATTCATTAGAGAAATTGGTCTATAATTTTCTTTCTCTATTTTGACTCTTCCTGGTTTAGGTATCAACACCATATTTGTATCATAAAAAGAATTTGGTAAGACTCCTTCTTCACCTATTTTCCCAAATAGTCTATATAGTATTGGAATTAATTGTTCTTTAAATGTTTGATAGAATTCGCATGTAAATCCATCTGGCCCTGGAGATTTTTTCCTAGGGAGTTCATCAATGGCTTGTTCAATTTCTTTTTCTGAGATGGGGTTATTTAAGTATTTTACTTCCTCTTCAGTTAATCTGGGCAATTTATATTTTTGTAAATATGTATCCATTTCACTAAGATTGTCAAATTTGTTGGCATATAGTTGGGCAAAATAATTCCTAATTATTGTTTTAATTTCCTCTTCCTTGGTGGTAGCTTCACCCTTTTCATTCTTGATACTAGTAATTTGGTTTTCTTCTTTCTTTTTTTAATTAAATTAACCAAAGGCTTATCTATTTTATTGATTTTTTTCACAAAACCAGCTCTTAGTTTTATTTATTAGTTCAATAGTTTTCTTAATTTCAATTTTATTAATTTTTCCTTTGGTTTTCAATATTTCTAATTTGGTGTTTAGTTGAGGATTTTTAATTTGTTCTTTTTCTAGTTTTTTTAGTTGTATGCCCAATTCATTAATCTCCTCTTTTTCTATTTTATTTATGTAAGCATTTAGAGATATAAAACTTCCCCTAAGAACTGCTTTCGCTGCATCCCATACGTTTTGGTATGTTGTCTCATTATTGTCATTGTCTTGAATGAAATTATTGATTGTTTATGATTTGTTGTTTGACCCAATCATTTTTTAGGATTAGATTATTTAGTTTCCAATTATTTTTTAGTCTATCTTTCCATGGCCCTTTATTACATATAATTTTTATTGCATCATGATCTGAAAAGGATGCATTTAATATTTCTGCCTTTCTGCATTGGATTGTGAGGTTTTTATGCCCTAGTACATGGTCAATTTTTGTGTATGTGCCATGTACTGCTGAGAAAAAAGTATATTCCTTTCTATCCCCATTGAATTTTCTCCAGAGGTCTATCATACCTAACTTTTCTAATGTTCTATTCACTTCCTCAACTTCTTTCTTGTTTATTTTGTTAGACTTATCTAGTGCCGAGAGGGGAGGTTCAGGTCCCCACTAGTATAGTTTTGTTGTGTATTTCTTCCTGTAACTCCCTGAACTTCTCCTGTAAGAATTTATATGCTGTGCCATTTGGTGCATATATGTTTAGTAATGATATTACTTCATTGTCTATGGTGCCTTTTAGCAGGATGTAGTTTCCTTCCTTATCTCTTTTGATTAGATCTATTTTTGCTTTTGCTTTGTCTGAGATCAGGATTGCTACCCCTGCTTTTTTCACTTCAGCTGACATAATATATTCTGCTCCAGCCTTTTACCTTTACCCTGTATGTGTCGCTCTTTTTCAAATGTGCTTCCTGTAAACAACATATTGTAGGATTATGGTTTTTAATCCATTCTGCAATCTGTTTCTGTTTATGGGAGAGTTCATCCCATTCACATTCACAGTTATGATTACTATCTGTGTCTTTTTCTCCATCCTTTTCCCCCCTATTTATGCTTTTCTTTCTCCTTTTTCCTTCTCCCCTTCACTAGTGTTTTGCTTTTGACCACCCTCCTTCAGTCCCTTCCCCTTTTATTATCCCTTTCCCTTTTCTTCCCCTTTAGTCTTACTGCTTTCCCTTTCTTTCCTCTTCTCCCTTTTCTTTCCCCTTTTCCCTCCTACTGCCTATAGGGCAAGTTAGATTTCTATACTAACTGATTATATTATGCCCTTCTTGAGCCTAATCTGATGAGAGTAAGGTTCAAACAATGCTCCCCCCTTCCTTTTTCCCTTTAATAGGATTTTGTGTCTTTTCCTGTAATGTAATTTACCCTTGTCTGCCTCTCCTTTCTCAGTACATTTTCTAAGATCAGATTGATCCACTTATTTGGATCCATTTAACCCACTTGATTAGATTTTTTTTTATCATTACATCAAAGTCAACTAATACCACCGTCTTTATGTATACTCCTTTAACAAGGTGTAATGATAATACAGTTCTCAAGGGTTGAAAGTCTCATATTCCCTTGTAGCGGTTTAAACACTCCCTCCCCATTAACAACATATTGTATCCTTCTGTCCCATTTACTTTTTTAAGTCCTTCTCGAGTCCTGTACTTGAAGATCAAATTTTTTGTTAAGCTCTGGTCTTTTTATCAGGAAAGTCTGGAAGTCTCCTATTTCATTGAATATCCACCTCGTCCCTTGAAAAATGATGCTCATTTTTGCTGGGTAATTAATCCTTGGATGCATTCCAAGCTCCTTTGCCTTTCGGATTATCAGGTTCCATGCCCTGTGGTCTTTTAATGTAGAAGCTGCAAGGTCCTGTGTAATCCTGACTGTGGTTCCATGATATTTCAATTGTTTCTTTCTGGCTGCTTGCAGCACCTTCTCTTTCATCTGGTAATTTTGGAATTTTGCTGTTATATTTCTTGGCATTGTCAATCTCTTTCAGGTGGTGATCGGTGGATTCTTTCTATGGTTATTTTCCCTTCTGGTTCTAGGGCTTCTGGGCAGTTTTCCCTTATGATTTCCTGAAAGATACTGTCCAGGTTCTTTTTTTCATCATGATTTTCAGGTAGTCCAATAATTTTTAAATTGTCTCTCCTGAGTCGATTTTCTGTTTGATTCTTGCTGTCTCATAGAGACAGTAGTTTCCGTTTGTCCAATTCTCGTTTTTAACAGATTGTTTTCTTCTGTTAGTTTTTGTACTCCCTTCTTCAACTGGCCAATTGTGTTTTTTAGGGACTTGTTTTCTTCAGTGTATTCTTTTTTCCAATTGGCCAATTGTATTTTTGAAGGACTCTTCTACCTCTCTCATTTGACTATTAAAATCCTTCTTGAGCTCTTGGAAGAAGGCTTTTTGGGCTTCAGACCAGTTCATATTCCCTTTTGTTGTTGCAGATGTGGGTTTGTTAACAATGTTGTTCTCCGAATTTCTGTCTTGATCTTCACTCTTCTCATAATATTAGTCTATGGTACATTTCTTTTTACTCATGGTGTTTCCTTATTCCCTGGCCTTTAAAGAGATTGAGCTCTCCTGCTGGGGAACAGAGGGTACTGACCCAAGCTTCTTGTGTTGGGAGCCTAGGTCTTGGTCACTGGCTTTGTGTTCTGGGGCCTCTTACTCTGGGATTTGGAAGCTGTAGGTTTCAGGCAGCTTACCTTGTGTTGGGCTGGAATCAGCAAGGCTGGAACTTTCAGGCAATTGTAGGTTGCCTGCTTTTCCTTTCCTTCAGCTTTCTTCAGCTCCTTTTAGATGTGTGCTGCAGGGTGTTTATCTCCCTCATTTCAGCTAATGCCCTGGGAGATTCCTTTGTGGTAGAGTGTGGAGGCACCTGGTGGGTTTTGGAGCTGGTTTCCATGGGTTCCCCTGCCCTCACTGAGGCACTGGGAGGTCGAGGTGTTGGTGTTTGCCGGTTCTACCATCTGGGCTTCAGGATTTCTTCAAAGTTGGAGGCTTCAGGGCTCTGACAACTCACCATGTGTTGGGTTGGAATCAGCCAGGCTGGAGCTTTAGGAAGCCTTTAGGTTGTTTTCTTCACCTCCTTTCAGATGAATGCCACAGGGTACTTATCTGCCTGGGGCCCCTTGTAGTTCTGCCTCCCTTATTTTTGTTGAGGCACTGGGAGACCTGTTTGCTGGGCTGCTGCACTGCTCCTCCTCCTCTTTCTTCTAGTTCAGGTGTTCCAGGTTTTTTTTCCTGGGGTGATATTTTCTGGGTTTTCAGAGGTTGATAGGGAGAGTGAGAGTGACTACCTTTGCCATCTTGGCTCCTAGAAGCAGAGCCTAGAGTGCTTTCTAAGAGGACTAATACAAAGGTAAAAATATACACATGGAGTTTACATTTTAATTACAGTGAGAAGATAACAAAAATATATAAAACTACTATAATAATATATTATATATATATATATATATATTATTTGTTTTATTTTTAATTAGAGAAGTAGTATGAGACAGTAGAGTCAGAGGTCAGGGCTTCAAATTCAGAGTCTGATATCAACTATCTATGTAACTTTGAATAAACCACGTAATCTTTGCTGTTCTTAGTTTTTGATTTCAAAGTGAGGGGGCGTTAAACTAGATGATCTCTAGGTTTGTTCCAAATCTGGATTTATTATTCTATGATCTTAAGTATACAAGAGAGGTACAAAGTACTTTGTGAAGTTGAAACAATTAATTACTATTTCTGATTGGTGAAATAGGGAATATGTCATGGGGGAGGTAGCTTTTGAGCAAGATCTCAAAGGATTATTCCAATTCTAATCCTCTAGTTGTGACAGAGAAAAGAAGATATTATCCAGAGCTGCAAGTAAGGACCTAGAGGCCTGAAAACCAAATGGATTTGTTTGGGAAATATGAGCAATTAATCAATTTATCAATTATCATGTATTAAGTGCTTTCCCTTCATGGCTAAATTTTGTATGTGCAGAAACTAGTGTGAGATAAGGAAGATAAGTTGTTGCCAATCTGGAAAGGGTTTTGAATTCCAGGGAAGGTAATTTGGACTTAATCTGGTGGGCATAGGGAGTCAGTGAAGATTTTTGTTCTGGGGATTGAATTAATAATCAGAGCAATGAATAAATAACATTAATCTCCAGGGTCAAAGAGAGAGGTCCATGGAACACATGATTCAGAGAGGGTCTTCCTGATGCTTTTATTATCACACCTAGTAGCTATGTCTACTTCTTGCTAAGGTTGACCCTTGCCAGATCTGCATGCTTCATTCTTTCAGGCTGCCAATCTGACACAAAATCAAAAATAAAAATTCCTTTTGCAATTGAATTGTCTAAAGGTCAATAGCAAAAAAGCTGTAGAAAGCACAATCAGATAGCTGAGAGAATCAGGATTTTTGCAGCTCAATCAGTAAAGTTTGGGAAGTTAAGTTAACCTTGTGTCATCTAGCAGAATAGGCCCAGTACAAGCTTTTGCTTTTGTGACAGGAAGTATATTTCCCTCTTTGCTTAGTGAAAAGCTAAGTAGGATTGATGGATGATTTGTCATATGCCACTGGGACATAGCTTGGTTTGATATTTCTGATCACCTCTAGAAGGCAGTCATGTTTTAACATGCCTTTCATTGCATCTCATTGTCTACTCAGGGCACCAGCTATTTCTGTCTATTTAGGGTGAGTGTATCTGAAGGATCATTATTCCTTTGCATTTGTATTCTGTAGACTATTTGGTGCAAGGAGCAATTGATAAATGGAGGGCCTGCTTGTGAGTAGCATAAGCCTGTGCCTGCAAATCTTTTTTTTTTCTTTCTTTCTTTCTTTTTTTTTTTTAAGCTGAGGCTATTAGAGAAACAATCATGTATAAGGAATCTTTGTCCAATCCTACCACATTATCAGGCTTTTGGGAGATGGGGTCTGGCAGGATGATTTCATCATATTAATGTATAGATAATAGACTAAAACTGATAGGAAGGCAAGGAAAAGAGAAAGTAGGAAAGGAAGGAAAGAAGAAAGGAAAAAAAGAAAGAAGGGAAAGGAAAGTTACATAGATATTACTTAGCAAAGCCAAAAATCAAAATCAAGTTCTTTGGATCCAAATTTAGTTCTCTTGTGCTTCTCTCTACTTAATATCATTTTTGGCAACCTCATCTCCAAATATATCTTGAAATTATGTTTTCCAGAATTCCTTACTTACTTCAAGTCACCTCCAAGGAAACTCCAAACTTGTCCATGCCTGATAGATCCTGACTTTGGCCAAGTGAATAAGTATAGATCTGAGCTCCATCAGAATGAATCAGTGAACATTCTTTAACAAGCATGTGAAAGGAAATCCTCTAAAGATTTACATAGATGTGGGACAGTGTGAGGGGGTGGGGATAGGGAGATTGAAAAGTATAGATTCACATAACATCACGGCCAAAAAAGACCATAAAGGTCAACTAGACAGGCAACGTTCAAGATATATAGTATTATAAGATTTTATATATATATATATATATATATATATATATATACAATATATATGTTATATATATATATATATTATATACACACATACACAACATTATATTATATATATTATATATATTTATTTATTATATATTATAAGATGTTATAAGATTTAGAGCTGGTAGGGACCTTCCAGATCATCTAATCTAATATCCTTAATTTATAGATGAAGAAACTGAGGACAAAAAGAGGTTAAGACATTTGCCTAGAGTCATGCAGATATTAAATAGCAGAGTTAGAATTCAAAACCAAGCCCTCTTACTCCAATTCCAATACTCTTTCTGCTATTCCATGAGTAGCACTGGGTGTGAGTATGAAGCCAGCACATAGTCCCCTTCAGGATCTATGTCTAGAAACAAGGAAAAATCATGGTGGTTGATATTGATTGTATGAGGCTACCAGAAAATAATTGAATGCACTCAGAGTGCATGTTGAAAATGAGTAAAAGAACATCATCAAACCACAGATAAAGCAACTTGACAGGTAGTATTTCTTTCTTGAAATGCCTTGTTTCCCATCAGGTTATCCATCTGAAAAATGGCAATACTGTTATTTATATTTATTTGTCAGCTTTTTATTTTTCAATAGTTGTCAGTCTCAAATGAAGAGTGATTTGGAACTTTATTTGGGGCTCTGAACTGGAAGAACTTTTTATTATTTTAATGTTCACACCAAGGTTAAGGGACATAATGAAATCAATTATATTTTTATGTTCTGAATGGTTTCATGTCCTTTCATTCAGACACATTCAACAACGCTCTACTTTGAAATTGCGACCTCTGTCATATTATTAGGTGGATCACTTTGGCCCAGCATGTCCTGAGCACAGCAGTCTGAAAAGATATGAAAAAGCTCTGAGTGAGTGAATTTAAGGCTTGGCATGAGGAAAATGTCATACTAGAGACATGTGGGCAAATCCATACCTTTGGTTGTTTTGTAGTAGATCAGAGAAAATTCTGACTATAGAAACTTTAGCTTGATTAAATCAAAGTTAAAATTACAAGCTTGCTCACAGAGCACTAAGGGTGGGTGGCTGGGTAAAATGGAGAAGTCACTCAGGAATTTGAGAGAATTTGGCACCCTGAGATGTAAATACATCAATTGTTGAAAGCGGAATTTTTTGTTAAAATCTAGTCTCACACCAAAATAACAACACAGTTGTATTCGATAATGGGAGCTCTTGGCAGCATGTTCCTAATAGGACAGGTACATCAAAGAAAGAAAGAAAGAAAGAAAGAAAACAAACAAAAAAGCTTCCTCTTAAGAAGTTATTGAAGAGAAAATGGCAAGAAATTATGGAAAATAAAACAGAATCTTTTATCAAGCTCTAATAATCTTTTGTAACAGCAAAAATTGTCTTTTGGTTCTCAAATCAATTTGTATCATAGTGACTCAAAAACGGGTTAGATGGTATAAGAATATTGAACAATATGGATAGCTTAATGAAAGAACTTAGAAAAATCAGTTTGGCTCATCTATATCTATATGTATGTATGTATGTATGTATGTATGTATGTATGTATCTATCTATCTATCTATCTATCTATCTATCTATCTATCTATGTAGTAGATAGTGCTAGATTGGAGTCAGGGAACTGGGGTTTGAATTATTTCTTAGATATTAGCTCAGTGATCACAAAGACCACAAAGACCTATTCTCTCTGAGCCATGATTTCACCATCTTTAAATTTAGATCAATAATAATCAAACTCCTTGCCTCCAGGGTTGTTGCAAGGAAAGAGCTTAGAAACCAAAATGATATGTAAAGTTTTGTAGAGAAACTAGGTTGCACAGTGGATAGAGTTCCAGGCCTAGAGTCAAAAAGACCTGAGTTCAAATCTGGCCTAATCTGTGTGACCCTGGACAAGTCACTTAACCCAATTTGCCTCAGCTTCCTTGTCTGTAGAATGAGCTGGAGAAGGAAATGGCAAACCACTCCAGTATCTTTGCCAAGAAAGCCCCAAATGGGGTCATAAAGAGTTAGACATGAATGAATAACAACAACAAACAGTTTTGTTATTATTATTGTATTATACAGGAACACATAGAATCTATTTAAATTTATATATATATATATATATATATATATATATACATATATATATGTATATATATATATATATATGCTGATCCATACAGTAGGTGATTCAGAAGAGGATTATTTGAGGTAGGAGTTCTTAACTTTTTTACATCTAGGACTCCTTCAGCAGTCTAGTGGGACCCTTCTCAGAATAATGCTTTTTTAAATGTAGTTTAATGAAAATTCATATTGATTTTTTTCAACATTCTTTCAAAATTTTGACTTCCAGATTTTCTCCCATCTTTCTACCCTCCCTCACCCACTGAGAAGACAAACAATGATAACAATTACATATGTGAAACCATGCAAAACATTTCCATAGTGTCCATATTGCAAAAAAAAAAAACAAAAAACAAAATAAAGTAAGAAAATTATACCTTAATTTGTACTCAGAGTACATCAGTTCTCTCTATGGAAAGGGATAGAGTTTTTCATCATGAGTCCTTTGTAGCTGTCTTGGATCATTGATCAGAGTAGCCAAGTCTTTCACAGTTGACCAGCATTACAGCATTGCCGCTGCTCTGCACAATGATATCCCAGACCTTCTCACTTTACAGCAGTTCATATAGGTCTTGCCATGTTTTTTTTTTTCCAAACCATCTAGGTGAAAAACAAGCAGAAAGAAGCCTTACGTGTTTTTTAGTATTGGCTTTCTAACTTTGGACTGTCAAATTTTAAATGATTGTTTTTTAATTGTCACTTGGAATAATTAGCTGTTTTTTTTTAACACTTAATAAATGTTCCTATATGCCTCACTATAAAAAATAGTTTTTTTAGCCCCCTTTGTGTATAGCTTGCATTGTTGCCGAGTATCCGATATCTGAAGTCTGTAATTCATTTTGCTATTCATAAGCCTAGAGGTAAGTAACTATTATATATCCTTTTACCTATAAATATACCCTGGGTCCTCCATCTACCTTTTAGGAGGTGATCTCCTTTAAAATCACAACACCCAAAAGACAACTTTATAGCATGTGGATTGTGAAATGTAGAATTTTAGAAGCTGATTTTGCCTCTTGACATAGAGTAGCCTAGCTTTTGAAACCATCATTATTTCTTAACAGCATAGTAGTATTACATCACAATCAAATGCCACCACTTGTTTAGTTATTCCCCAGTTGAGCATTCCCTCAGTTTCCAATTCTTTGCCACCATAAAATAGAAATATTTATAAATATTATGCTATAAATGTTTTTGTACATACAGATCCTTTTCCTTTTTCTTTGATTCCTTTGGGGTACAGATGTAGTAGTGGTATTGCTGGGTCAAAGTATATGCACAGTTTTACAGCCCTTTAGGCATAGTTTCACATTGTTTTCCAGAATGTTTGGACCAGTTCACTATTCTACCAATTAATGTACCTATTTTCCCTCATCCTTTCTAGAATTTGTAATTTCTGATAGGTGTGAAATAGTACATCAGACTTGGTTTAACCTGCCTTTCTCTAAATCAACAATGATTTAGAGCATTTTATTCATATGACTACAGGCAGCTTTGATTTATTCTTCTGAAACTGCCTGTTCACATCCTTTGACCATTTGCCAATTGGGGAATGGCTCTTAGAATAATACTTTTAAATGCATAAAATAAAATGTATAGGATAACAAAGAAAAACAATTATTGAAATGTCATCATCAACAAATACAAAAAAGTTCAGGTACTCTAAGTTACAAGCCCTGGCTCTAAGGGCTTTAGGGCTTTCAAATATTCTAAGAGCCTGGCATTTCAAATAGTACAAAGCAGCCATTCTGTTTGATTGTTTAGTTAGAAATTAATAACAAAAACTTTAAAGAAATACTGAACTAGGAATGAGATTAGGGTTTTACAAAACTTTCTCCCCATAAGATCTAAGCTGCAGATTTTAATGGTCTTTAAAATGAAAAGCTTTAATGCAAGCATGTAGTGAAGCCCACAGTGTTTCTATGTAATGGAGAGATATTTATTTTACTTTATAAAAGAACAAAAATAATTTTCAGGCTGAAAATAATAAAAGCACAATGCTGATTTGAGTTTGCCTGCTTTGATTATAGATAATAAAGAACACTCTGTTCTCTGAGAATGAACCCTACAATACATCAGAGAAGATGGTGGAAGAACATTTTGGCACCTTACATGGATAAGTTAATTTTAGTGAAAACTGCTGGAAGTTGAGGTTAGGGATGATATTTATTCTAACTATTACTTTTTCATTCATTCAATAAACAGTTGAGAGGAAAAGTGTTATAGTGGCAAAAACCCTGAATTTGAGGTCAAGAGGGTCCCTGGTTTGAGTTCCAACTTCCAAAAAAGTTTTTTAGCAGTGTTATTATAATCAAATCAACTAATCTCATAATACCTCACTTTTATCATCTGAAATATAGGGATAATAATAATGCTGTAGTATCTTCTTTACTGGGTTATTTTGAGGTTCAAATGAATTAATGAATGTAAAGCACTTTGTAAGACTTAAAGTTCCAAGTAATGTCAGTTACATTAAGGTTTAATAAGATATAACCTTTTGGATCATGTTCTAAACCTTACAGCCTCTCAAATCCCTCCAAAATAGGAATTATGAACCAGAGATAAAGCAATTTCAGTTGTATCCACAATCTAAAACTACAAAACAAGGTAAAAAAAAAATCAATGTAGTTCATTATCATCAATGTAGCTATTAGTTATAGCAGAGAAGGTTAATCTCTAAATAAACTCACTCAACAGTCTTTGCCTCCATACCCACAAAGCTCCTAGCAAACAAAGGGAACTGGAACAGGGCACACATGTATAGAGCTATATGGCACCCTAACCTAAGCCTGAGAGAAAGATCCTAGGGCATAGCTGAGGCCAGTTTTGTGCTCCTAGAAGTCAGTATAGAAGTCACAAATTATCCAGCATGGGAGGAGCCTGAGATAGCTTTGAGATTGAGATCCATCCCTTACGTAAACTTCTATCAAATGGGAGAAAGTTTGAAAGCCTGGGAGCCTTTAAAGTTGAAACATTAAAGATATTGCATACAAATGGATAAACCAACATAGAAGTTATCAATAATGCAGGGAAAATGGCCTTCAGAGCAGGAAAAAGATTTCAGGGATCTACGAATAAGTATTGCAAGATGAAGGTAAAATGGATCAACATCTGATGTGGCAGAGGGACTTGTGGATTCCCAAGAGAACATGGAACCACAACAAGATATTCCTGGATACTTTAAAAGAGAAATAAGAATCTTGAAAGCAGAATTTATGGCTTGTGCCATAGAAATATTTGACAAAATAGAAAAATTTGTATCCAAAGTTGCAAGTTGAACAATGGGCAATAAAAAGACAGGGTAAGCAATTGGGAATGAAAAAAATATACATGATGGAGTACAATCTGGATGAAGGGGGAAAAAAAAACACTGTAAAAAGCTCATGATTTCCCTATAAGCAAAACAGAATGATCTTGAAGACAGTATGTGTACAAACAACTTAAGGATTATAGAGCTCCCAGAAGAACACTAACACATCAAACAATCTGAAAACCATAATGCTACAAGTAATATAAGGAGACTGCCAAGAAATTCTAAACATAGATCAAAGGAACCAATCAAAAGGAACCATAGATTTACCTAGGGAAAAATACACACACACACACACACACACACACATATGTGCACACCCACGTACACATGCATGCACACACACACACACAAAGTTATACTGCAAACTCCAAGATACATAATAATTATGTTTAACAATTCTATTGATGAACAATAAATTGCCAAGTGACCAGCAGAAAGACCTGCAGATATAAAGGAAAGGAATTTGAGTACTACAAAACTATTTTGCACCCTCCTTTAACGAAGAGAGAGAACAGAATATGTCACAAAGAGCAAATAAGTTCAAGATGCAGCCTACGATGACTTATCCCCAAAATCTGATCCTAATTATTCATAAAAGATGGACATTCAATAAAAATAAACAATTGAAATATTGCTAGAAAATATAGACTTGAAGAAATTATTTGCTTCTCAAACATCATTGCTGTTTTTGAGGCAAGTCTGACTCAGTAAGCCCATTTGGTGGTTTTCTAGGCATAGATAATGAAGTGGTTTGCCATTTCTTCTCTAGCTCATTTTACTGATGAGGAACTGAGGCAAATAGAGTGAAGTGATTTGCCCACGGTCACACAGTTAGCATCTGAGGCCAAATTTGAACTCAGGAAGATAAGTCTTCATGTTTCCAAGCCCAGTGCTCTTCCCCACCGTGCCACCTAACTGACCCTCAACATTATAGACCACAGAAATATAGGAAAGTTAAATACATAGAGCAACCAAGGAAAGCAACAAAAACAAAATGGTAAGAAAGATACCATTAAAAGATTTCTTTCTAAATGTACATGAGGACACAAGGGTGAAAGCAAAGTTAAAATATAAATGAAGATGAAGAGATCTGAAATACTATCGACCAAACATTATAGCATCCAGTCTATAGGTGAATCAATTTTGTTGTTGTTGTTATTGTTTGTTGTTTTTTTGTTTGTTTTTTAATGGGACTAAATTACAGAATGAGAGGATGCTTTAAAAATAAGAAGTGAGGAGGAAGATAGATGAGAATATGTGATGAAACCTAATAAAATCAAAAGCTAATGGTCAAGGGACAATAAATTTCTGTAGTTCTCAGGAAGAAGATAATCTATAGGAGAACAGGAGAAGAGGCAAAGAGAGACAGAGACAAAAGAGGAGCCGGAGAGAGTTTGGTGTATTTCTTTGGAAGAAGAGAGATGTTTTATAAAGGGAAATGGGGACCTTGCAATATGTATTATCTGCAGGGATTTGCTACTTATGGAGACCACTCATGATTCCTTAAGAGGGTAATCAATATTTCTGAGGGAAAGACACTTAGAAGAGTGGGAGGGCATAGAAATAGGGGAAACATTTTGAGGCAATGGGAGAAAGATGACCAAGAGGAGAAACAGAGATGAATAATAAACTGCATTTAGAAATATAGGGAGATTCCTACCTTTGGGCAATATCCCCTCTATCATCTGTAGAAATTAGTATCTCTAAAAGTGAGGCACAATAGAAAATAGTGAGGCAAAAGAAAAGATCTCCAAGGCAATAACAAGACTCTTTATAAGAGGGACCCCAAAAGAAATACCTCAAAAAATTTAATAAGCACCTCTGCTTGGTTTGGACTCACCAGAGCAGTCATGCCCCACCCAGGATGAGATGATCACCTTAAATCTCATCATCATGTTGATTGACTCAGTTTTGGATACTCTATACCCTCTACACCTCAACATCTCAGTGGCCTCTCCCCTCTGATTTAAGGCCTGGAGAGTAGAGCACTAAACTCCTTCCAAAATCTTTCTTTATAGTATAGGAAGGATTGGGATCTCAACTTTCCAGATAATTCTGAACTTTACATCAGCAGCTCTTCTTAGCTTGAACTCCATAGAACACGATGTCCCTACCCTGGGTACTCTCTGGGAGACCACCTTCCTCCTAGTTTTCAGCTGGCTTTTGCGTGTTATCTTTCCCCATTAGATTATAAGCTCCTCAAGGGCAGAGGCTATCTTTATTTTTCTTTTTTGTATCCCCAACATTTAGAACAGTGCCTGGCACATGCTAGGCAGTTAATAAATGTTTCTTGAATCAAAATTCAGTCAACTTCATTTCATGAGTAATATAAAGAATGAAGGACTAAATAAATGTAAAGGACATTAATTAAAGAATAAAACATCTATAAGTAGAAAAGGAAACAAAATAATAAAAAAAGAATAAGGGAAATAAATCCTTTTTAGAAAAAAGTGCATTCATTTTTTTAAAGTGACAAAGAAAACAAGTTGAAAGGAAGGAGAAGAAAGGAATTCCACTAGACTAATTAACTGACAGGAAAAAAAATATGGGAAGAAAGAAATAATTAAAGGCAAGAAAGAAAAAGGAACTAATAAGAAAAACTCACAAAAGAATTGAATAACAAATGGAGGATTGATGGGGCTTGAGAATGACAGGAAGAAAGGAGTAAGAGAGTTCCTTAAAAAGATTAAGCTAAAATAACTTAAGATACAGAGAAAGAGGAAAAAATCCTATTTATTTTTTTTTTGGAAAACAATAATACATAAAAGGGAGGAAAATATAAACCTAACTCTCATAACTTTAAATGTGGATGGATTAAACAATTCAGTAAAAGGGAAAAAGAGTAACAGATTGGATGAGAAAATAAAACTTCACAATCTGTTGCTTACAAGAAACAAAGATATAAACAGAATATAAATGAGAGGTTGGGAAAAATTACTATGCATCAAGTGAATATATAAAATCAAGAGTTGTAATCATGCAATCAGATAAAGCAAAGACATATTGATAATTTTTAAAAAGGGAGATAAATAAGGAAGTCACATATTGCTGAAAGGAATTGTAGATAACAAATCAGTATCATTACTATTTGGCTTAGCATTTAATTTCATAAAGAATATGAACTGAGGGGGTGGAGCCAAAATGGGGCATGAAAGCAGTGACTTGCTTGAGCTCTTCCCCAAAGCCCTCCAAATACCTGTAAAAAAGTGGCTCTAAACAAATTCTAAAGCAGCAGAACCCACAAAAAGACAGAGTAAAACAAATTCCCAGTCCAAGACAGCCTGGATGGTTGATCGGGAAGGCATATTGAGCCTTGAGCGGGAAGAGGAGCGTAGTTCGGCATGGGTTCGCAGGCTGAAGCGAACCTGGAGCAGGCCACAGAGAAATGAATCACAGGCAGCTATGACAGTTTCCAGACTCCTCAATCCACGAACGCTGCAGACAGCTTAGAATGTCAGCGGAAAAAGTCTGTTTCTACAGTGCTGAGAGAGGAGCCAGATCAGAGCCAGCTCCAGAGCGCAGAGCGCAGAGCACGGGTGCCAGGGCGGTGGCTGCGTTCTGAGCTTCTGGACCACAGACTGAGGGGGAATCAAGTGGCTGATTCAGACGGGGACTGAAGGGATCTCTTTGCTGATGCTGAGGCAGGAATCTCTTGCATTGCCTGTGCTTGGATCTGGGTCACAGTTCTGGGTGTGGTCCTGGGGAGAGGAGGAGCGCTGGCATGGTAGAGCTGGTAGAGGCAGTAGAAAGGAAAACCCTCCTCGTAATTCCAAGACAGAGAAGA
This sequence comes from Phascolarctos cinereus, assembly GCF_003287225.1. Taxonomy (NCBI): domain Eukaryota; kingdom Metazoa; phylum Chordata; class Mammalia; order Diprotodontia; family Phascolarctidae; genus Phascolarctos; species Phascolarctos cinereus. The sequence goes on from NW_027556098.1 coordinate 99,214,016, forward strand.
GTGCTTCTGGCCAGTCACTCAAAGACCAGAGCACAGGCAAGGATAAAAGTAAACGCCTCAACCCTTACCACCTTACAAGAACTGAAAATTTACAGGTCCCCAGAAGCATCTCTGAAAACAGCTGTACAAATCCCTGAAGCTTGGGACAGTACATTCTCCACATTGGAAGCAGACTTTCACCTTAACAAAGAGTTTAAAACTCAAGTAGTTGGCTGGGATCATGAGCAAACCTCACAAAAAGAGTCAGACTATATTATCTTACTTTAGTGACAAAGAAGGTGAAAACATACAACCAGAAGAAGACAACAAAGTGAAAGCTCCTATATCCAAAGCCTCGAAGAAAAATATGAATCTGTCCCAGGCTTTGGAAGAGCTCAAAAGGGATTTTGAGAAGCAAGTAAGAGAAGTAGAGGAAAAACTGGGAAGAGAAATGAAAGTGATACAAGAAAATCATGAAAAACAAGTCAACAGCTTGCTACAGGAGACCCAAAAAAATACTGAAGAAAATAACCTTAAAAAATAGCCTAACCCAAATGGCAAAAGAGGTCCAAAAAGCCAATGAGGAGAAGAATGCCCTAAAAAGCAAAATTGGCCAAATGGAAAAGGAAGTCCAAAAAACTACTGAAGAAAATACTTCCTTGACTTCTGCTTCCGGGAGCCAAGATGGCGGAGTGAAAAAGGTAGTCGCTCTCACTCTCCCCTGTCAACCTCTGCAAACACAGAAAATATCAGCCCAGGAAAAAAAAAAACAAAAAAAAAAACCTGGAACACCTGAACTAGAAGAAAGACAGGAGCAGCAGTGCAGCAGCCCAGCAAATGGTCTCCCAGTGCCTCAGCAAACAAGGGGCCCCAGGCAGATAAGTACCCTGCAGCATTCATCTGAAAGGAGGTGAAGAAAACAACCTAAAGGCTTCCTAAAGCTCCAGCCTGGCTGATTCCAACCCAACACCAGGTGAGCTGTAGGAAGCCTCCAATTGTGAAGAAATCCTGAAGCCCAGGTGGTAGAGCAGGCAAACACCAACACCTGGACCTCGAGTGCCTCAGTGAGGGGGGGGAACCGGTGGAAACCAGCTCAGAAAACCACCAGGAGCCTCGGCACTCACTGCAAAGGAATCTCCCAGTGCATTAGCAGAAAAGGGAGACAACACTGCAGGGGCCCCAGGCAGATAACACCCTGCAGCACCCATCTAAAAGGAGCTGAAGAAAGCTAAAGGAAAGGAAAAGCAGGCAACCTAGAATTGCCTGAAAGTTCCAGCCTTGCTGATTCCAGCCCAACACAAGGTAAGCTGCCAGAAACCTACAGCCTCCAATTGCCAGCATAAGAGGCCCCAGCACACAAAGCCAGTGACCAAGACCTAGGCTCCCAACACAAGAAGCTTGGGTCAGTACCCTCTGTTCCCCAGCAGGAGAGCTCAATCTCTTTAAAGGCCAGGGAATAAAGAAACACCATGAGTAAAAAGAAATACCATAGATTCATATTATGAGAAGAGTGAAGATCAAGACAGAAATTCTGAAGAGGACAACATTGTCAACAAACCCACATCTGCAACAACAAAAGGGAATATGAACTGGTCTGAAGCCCAAAAAGCCTTCTTAGAAGAGCTCAAGAAGGATTTTAATAGTCAAATGAGAGAGGTAGAAGAGTCCTTCAAAAATACAATTGGCCAATTAAAAAAAAAAATACACTGAAAAACAAGTCCCTAAAAAACACAATTGGCCAATTGAAGAAGGAAGTACAAAAACTAACAGAAGAAAACAATCTGTTAAAAACTAGAATTGGACAAATGGAAACTAATGTCTCTATGAGAGAGCAAGAATCAGTCAAACAGAAACAAAAAAATGAAAAAATAGATGAAAATGTAAAATACCTCATCAGTAAAACAACCGACCTGGAAAATCGACTCAGGAGAGACAATTTAAAAATTATTGGACTACCTGAAAATCATGATGAAAAAAAGAGCCTGGACAGTATCTTTCAGGAAATCATAAAGGAAAACTGCCCAGAAGTCCTAGAACCAGAAGGGAAAATAACCATAGAAAGAATCCACCTCACCACCTGAAAGAGATCCCAAATTGACAATGCCAAGGAATATAATAGCAAAATTCCAAAATTACCAGATGAAAGAGAACGTGCTGCAAGCTGCAAGCAGAAATAAACAATTTAAATATCATGGAACCACAGTCAGGATTACACAGGACCTTGCAGCTTCTACATTAAAAGACCACAGGGCATGGAACATGATATTCCTAAGGCAAAGGAGCTTGGAATGCAGCCAAGGATCAATTACCCAGCAAAAATGAGCATCATTTTTCAAGGGAGGAGGTGGATATTCAACGAAATAGGAGACTTCCAAACTTTCCTGATAAAAAGACCAGAGCTCAACAAAAAATTTGATCTTCAAGTACAGGACTCAAGAAGGACTTAAAAAGGGAAATGGGACAGAAAGATACAATATGTTGTTAATTCCTACAAGGGAATATGATGCTTGCAACCCTTGAGAACTTTATTGTTATTACACCTTGTTAAAGGAGTATACATAAAGAGGGTGGATATTAGTTGACTTTGATGTAATGATAAAAAAAAATCTAATCAAGTGGGTTAAATGGATCCAAATAAGTGGATCAATCTGATCTTAGAAAATGTACTGAGAAAGGAGGAGGCAGACAAGGGTAAATTACATTACAGGAAAAGACACAAAATCCTATTACAGCAGAGGGAAAGGAGGGGGGGAGCATTGTTTGAACCTTACTCTCATCAGATTTGGCTCAAGAAGGGCATAACATAATCAGTTAGGTATAGAAATCTAACTTGCCCTATAGGCAGTAGGAGGGGAAAGGGGAAAGAAAAGGGAGGGGAAAGAAAGGGGGAAAGAAGGGAGGGAAGAAGCAGTAAGACTAAAGGGGAAGAAAAGGGAAAGGGATAATAAAAGGGGGAGGGACTGAAGGAGGCAGTGGTCAAAAGCAAAACACTAGTGAAGGGGGGAAAGGAAAAAGGAGAAAGAAAAGCATAAATGGGGGAAAAAGGATGGAGAAAAAGACACAGATAATAATCATAACTGTGAATGTGAATGGGATGAACTCTCCCATAAAACAGAAAAGGATTGCAGAATGGATTAAAAACCATAATCCTACAATATGTTGTTTACAGGAAACACATTTGAAAAAGAGTGACACATACAGGGTAAAGGTAAAAGGCTGGAGCAGAATATATTATGCTCAGCTGAAGTAAAAAAAGCAGGGGTAGCAATCCTGATCTCAGACAAAGCAAAAGCAAAAATAGATCTAATCAAAAGAGATAAGGAAGGAAACTACATCCTGCTAAAAGGCACCATAGACAATGAAGTAATATCATTACTAAACATATATGCACCAAATGGTATAGCATCCAAATTCTTACAGGAGAAGTTCAGGGAGTTACAGGAAGAAATAGACAGCAAAACTATACTAGTGGGGGACCTGAACCTCCCCTCTCGCACTAGATAAGTCTAACCACAAAATAAACAAGAAAGAAGTTAAGGAGGTGAATAGAACATTAGAAAAGTTGGGTATGATAGACCTCTGGAGAAAACTGAATGGGGATAGAAAGGAATATACTTTTTTCTCAGCAGTACATGGCACATACACAAAAATTGACCATGTACTAGGGCATAAAAACCTCACAATCCAATGCAGAAAGGCAGAAATATTAAATGCATTCTTTTCAGATCATGATGCAATAAAAATTATATGTAATAAAGGGCCATGGAAAGATAGACTAAAAAATAATTGGAAATTAAATAATCTAATCCTAAAAAATGATTGGGTCAAACAACAAATCATAGAAACAATCAATAATTTCATTCAAGAGAATGACAATAATGAGACAACATACCAAAACCTATGGGATGCAGCGAAAGCAGTTCTTAGGGGAAGTTTTATATCTCTAAATGCTTACATAAATAAAATAGAAAAAGAGGAGATTAATGAATTGGGCATACAACTAAAAAAACTAGAAAAAGAACAAATTAAAAATCCTCAATTAAACACCAAATTAGAAATATTAAAAACCAAAGGAAAAATTAATAAAATTGAAATTAAGAAAACTATTGAACTAATAAATAAAACTAAGAGCTGGTTTTATAAAAAACAATAAAATAGATAAACCTTTGGTTAATTTAATTTTAAAAAAAAGAAAGAAGATAACCAAATTACTATTATCAAGAACGAAAAGGGTGAAGCTACCACCAAGGAAGAGGAAATTAAAACAATAATTAGGAATTATTTTGCCCAACTATATGCCAACAAATTTGACAATCTTAGTGAAATGGATACATATTTACAAAAATATAAATTGCCCAGATTAACGAAGAGGAAGTAAAATACTTAAATAACCCCATCTCAGAAAAAGAAATTGAACAAGCCATTGATGAACTCCCTAGGAAAAAATCTCCAGGGCCAGATGGATTTACATGCAAATTCTATCAAACATTTAAAGAACAATTAATTCCAATACTATATAGACTATTTGGGAAAATAGGTGAAGAAGGAGTCTTACCAAATTCTTTTTATGATACAAATATGGTGTTGATACCTAAACCAGGAAGAGTCAAAATAGAGAAAGAAAATTATAGACCAATTTCTCTAATGAATATAGATGCAAAAATTTTAAACAAAATACTAGCAATAGATTGCAGCAACTTATCACAAGAATAATACACTATGACCAGGTAGGATTTATACCAGGAATGCAGGGTTGGTTCAATATTAGGAAAACTATCAGCATCATTGAGCATATCAACAAAAAACCAACAGAAACCACATGATCATCTCAATAGATGCAGAAAAGGCTTTTGATAAAATACAACACCCATTCCTATTAAAAACACTAGAAAGCATAGGTATAAATGGAGTCTTCCTTAAAATAATAAATAGCATATATCTAAAACCTTCAGCAAGCATTATATGTAATGGGGACAGGCTAGAAGCATTTCCAATAAGATGGGGTGAAACAAGGATGTCCATTATCACCACTGTTATTCAATATTGTACTGGAAACTTAGCTTTAGCAATAAGAGAAGAAAAAGAAATTGAAGGCATTAGAATAGGCAAAGAAGAAACAAAGCTATCACTCTTTGCAGATGACATGATGATATACTTAGAGAATCCTAGAGAATCAAGTAAAAAACTACTTGAAATAATAAACAACTTTAGCAAAGTTGCAGGCTATAAAATAAACCCACATAAATCATCAGCATTTCTATATATTACCAACAAAGCCCAACAGCAAGAGATAGAAAGAGAAATCCCATTTAAACTTACTGTAGACATTATAAAATATTTAGGAGTCTACCTCCCAAAACAAACCCAGGAACTCTATGAACACAATTACAAAACACTTTTCACACAAATAAAATCAGATCTAAATAATTGGAAAAACATCAGTTGCTCATGGGTAGGCCGAGCTAATATAATAAAAATGACAATCCTACCTAAGCTAATTTACTTATTCAGTGCCATACCAATCAAACTACCAAAAATTATTTTATAGAGTTAGAAAAAATAATAACAAGATTCATTTGGAAAAACAAAAGGTCCAGAATATCAAAGGAACTAATGAAAAGAAATGCAGGGGAAGGTGGCCTAGCAATTCCAGATCTTAAATTGTATTATAAAGCAGCAATCATCAAAACTGCTTGGTACTGGCTAAGAAATAGGGAGGTGGATCAGTGGAATAGGTTAAATATGCAAGACACAGTAGTCAATGACTATAGTAATCTATTATTTGATAAACCCAAAGACCCCAGCTTCTGGGATAAGAACCCACTCTTTGAAAAAAACTGCTGGGAAAACTGGAAAAGAGTATGGCAGAAACTAGGCATAGACCCAAATCTCACACCATATACCAAAATAAAGTCAAAATGGGTTCATGACTTAGATATAAAGGCTGATACCATAAGTAAACTGGGAGAACAAGGAATAGTTTACCTATCAGATCTATGGAGAACAGAAGAATTCATGACCAAACAGGAGATAGAGAACATTATGAAAAGCAAAATGGATAATTTTGATTACATTAAATTGAAAAGTTTTTGCACAAACAAAGCCAATGCAACTAAGATTAGAAGGAAGGTAGAAAATTGGGAAAGAATTTTTACAACCAGTCTCTCTGATAAAGGCCTCATTTCTAAAATATATAGAGAATTAAGACAAATTTATAAGAACACAAGCCATTCCCCAATTGATAAATGGTCAAAGGATATGAACAGACAGTTCTCAGATGAAGAAATTAAAGCCATCTATAGTCATATGAAAAAATGCTCTAAATCGTTATTGATTAGAGAAATGCAAATCAAAACAACTCTGAGGTACCACATCACACCTATCAGATTGGCCAACATGACAAAACAGGAAAATGATAAATGTTGAGAGAAGATGTGGGAAAATTGGAACACTAATACATTGTTGGTGGAGTTGTGAAATGATCCAACCATTTTGGAGAACAATTTGGAACTATGCCCAAAGGGCTACAAAAATGTGCATACCCTTTGATCCAGCAATAGCACTTCTAGGGCTATATCCCAAAGAGATCAAACAAATGGGAAAAGGACCCACATGTACAAAAATATTCATAGCAGCTCTTTTTGTGGTGGCAAAGAATTGGAAATTGAGAGGATGCCCATCAATTGGGGAATGGCTGAGCAAGTTGTGGTATATGAATGTAATGGAATACTATTGTGCTATAAGAAATGATGAACAGGCTGACTTCAGAAAAACCTGGAAAGACTTATATGGTCTGATGCTGAGTGAAGTGAGCAGAACCAAGAGGACTTTGTACACAATAACAGCCATTATGCAATGACTAAATTGTTAAACTGAACCCTTCTCAGCATTACAAGGATCTAAGACATCTCCAGAGGCCTCGGATGGAAAATGCTGTCCACATCCAAAGAAAGAACTATGGAAGTCGAATCGCTATCACTTATTTTTACCTTCTGTTGAGTTTTGTTTCATCTTTCTGATGGTTCCTCCTATTGGTTTTAATTTTTACTTACAACTTCACTAATGTGAAAATATGTTTAATGGGTATGTAAATGTAAAGCCTATATCATTGTGTGCCTCTTGGGGAGGGTGGGGGAGGAAGGGGGAGAAAAATTTTCAACTCAAAAGCATATGGAAGTGATTGTTGATAAATCAAAATAAATTAATAAAATTTAAAAAAAAGAATAAGATGAAATAAATCAAAATAAATTAAATAAAATTTTAAAAAATTGTTGAATTTAAATTTCTTGAATTGATTACTTGTTTTGATTTAAAAAATATGCCTCCTATTAAATGCACCTTGTCTCCACCTCTACCCCATAACACATTTAACTGTATCAGTCAGTTGTGCTATAGTGTGGATACTTTTTTGGCTCCTTTCCTGGAGATGGGTTTTGACAAAGGGGAGAGAAGAAGAAGAAACTGAGACCCTGTGGGGAGCAGAGAGTAGAAATTAACCAAGAGAGAGAAATGAGAAAATAGGAGCAAATGAAGATACCACCAAAACATATACTTTGCCCGCTGTAAAATTTTTTGATTGACAACTTTGGGTCTGGCTATTCATTGAAATTATGTAACCATTCAAAACACATCTTATTTCAAAGTGGGAATACAAAAGCAAAGGGACTAGACAAAATGATTATAGTATCTCATATGTATATAGTTCTCTGTTTGAAAAGTATTTTACATATATAATATATTATATAGGTATATATGCACATATGCACACATATTTGTATGTGTATTTGTAATCTCATTCAATCCCCACAACAACTAGGTGACATTATTATTACCATTTTGCAGTTGAGGAAACAGAGGCAGATAGATATTAAATGGATTGCCCAGGTATTAATTGTCTGAGGTTGGATTTGAACTCAAGTCTTTCTGACTACAGGTCCAGTGATCTATCCACTGTGACTCCTAGATGAGGAAACTGAGGCTCAAAAATTTTTAAATGACTTGAGTCAAAGGGTCCAGACACAATAAGTATATGAGGGCAATGCTGTAGCTCAGGGCTGACCTGGTCAGGCCCCATATACTTTAGTATCAGGACTAGGTCAGATAAGACATTCACAATCCATCTAACAGTTACAAAAAGAAAATTTACTCAGCTATAGCAGGGCAAGGATATTTAACAAAGAGACACTGGGAGGATAGCTTGTGTTAGTTACAATAAGTGACATTTCTCTGCTAGAGCAGCCCGTGGTAGTCTGTTGGTCAAGCATCAGAGAATAGCTAGAGCTCCTCATGATTTCTTGCATTGAAATGTTTAGGAAGCCATGTCAACAGTCATAACCTTTAGTCTCTTAAAACGATTAATTCCCAAGTTCAGTTTTTAATACTTTTTTTTTTGGCTAGTCATGGGGATAAGTGACTTGCCCAGGGTCGCATAGCTAGTAAGTGTTATATGTCTGAGGTCAGATTTCAACTCAGGTCCTCCTGAATCCAAGGCCAGTGCTCTATCCACTTTGCCACCTAGCTGCCCCTTTAATGCCTTTTTTTTTAAAAAAAAATAGCTTTTTTAATGAGCCCAATCTATATGGCATGGTTCACACTCCTCCCACCAGAAATTGGATTTGCACAAAGGCATCCTGACTTCAGATGCTGTTTTCTACCTGTTAATCTCCAAGGTTTCTTCCACCTCTAAATCTTGTGATTCTATTAAGAAACATATCCTTAAGGGGGGGAAAAAGATGGCAGTGTGAAAGCAGTGACTTGCTTGAGCTCTCCCACAAACACCTCCAAATACCCACAAAAAATGGCTCTAAACAAATTCTAAAGCAGCAGAACCCACAAAAAGACAGAGTAAAACAAATATCCAGCCCAAGAGCCTGGATGGTTGATCGAAAGGCATATTGTGCCGGGGGGAAGAGGAATGCAGTTCGGAGTGGGCCTGTAGGCCACAGCGAATGTAGAGCAAGCCTCAGAGGACTGAATCACAGGCAGCTGTGGCGGCTTCCAGACTTCTCAATCCATGAATGCCAAAGACAACTTAGAAGGTCAGTGGGAACAGTCTGTTTTTGCAGTGAGAGAAGAGCTAGTTCAGAGCCAGTTCCAGAGCACAGAGCTTGGGCCCCTGGGTGGTGGCTGTGTCCTGAGGTTCCGGCCCACAGACTGAGGGGGAATCGAGTGGCTGATCAGAGGGGGACTGCAGGGACCCCTTTGCTGGTGCTGAGGCAGGAATCTCTTGCTTTGCCTGTGCTTGGATCTGGGTCACAGTTCTGGGTGGCAGTACTGGGGTGAGGAGGAGCACTGGCACGGTGGAGCTTGTAGTGGCTGTGGGGAACAAACCCTCCTCACAATTCCAAGAGAGAAAAGAGTGCTTCTGGCCAGTCACTCAAAGACCAGAGCTCAGGCCAGGAAAAGAGTAAACACCTCAACCCTTATCATACCACCTTGGAAGAACTGAAAATTTACAGGTTCCTAGAAGTATTTCTGAAAACAGCTATACAAACCCCCAAAGCTTGGGACAGTACATTCTCCACATTGGAAGCAGACTTTTACCTTAACAAAGAGTTTAAAACTCAAGTAGTTGTCTGGGATCATGAGCAAACCTCACAAAAAGAGTCAGACTATATTATCTTACTTTAGTGACAAAGAAGATGAAAACATACAACCAGAAGAAGACAGCAGAGTCAAAGCTCCTACATCCAAAACCTCCAAGAAAAATATGAATCAGTCCCAGGCCTTGAAAGAGCTCAAAGGGGATTTTGAGAAGCAAGTAAGAGAAGTAGAGGAAAAACTGGGAAGAGAAATGAAAGTGATACAAGAAAATCATGAAAAACAAGTCAACAGTTTGCTAAAGGAGACCCCAAAAAATACTGAAGAAAATAACCTTAAAAAATGGCCTACCCAAATGGCAAAAGAGGTCCAAAAAGCCAATGAGGAGAAGAATGCCCTAAAAAGCAAAATTGGCCAAATGGAAAAGGAAGTCCAAAAGATTGCTGAAGAAAATACTTCCTTAAAAATTAGAATAGAACAATTGGAAGGTAGTGACTTTATGAGAAATCAAGACACTGTAAAACAAATCCAAAAGAATGAAAAATTAGAAAACAATGTGAAATATCTCATTGGAAAAACAACTGACCCGGAAAATAGATCCAGGAGAGAGAATTTAAAAAATTATTGGACTATCTGAAAGCTGTGATCAAAAAAAGAACCTAGACATCATCTTTCAAGAAATTATCAAGGAAAACTGCCCTGATATATTACAACCAGAGGGCAAAATAGAAATTGATCCACAGATCTCCTCCTGAAAGAGATCCCCAAAGGAAAACTCCTAGGAATATTGTAGCCAAATTCCAGAGTTCCCAGGTCAAGGAGAAATTTTACAAGCTGCCAGAAAGAAACAATTCAAGTACTGTGGAAACACAATCAGGATAACACAAGATTTGGCTGCTTCTACATTAAAGGACCACAGGGCATGGAATATAATATTCTGGAGGGCAAAGGAGATAGGATTACAACCAAGAATCACCTACCCAGAAAAACTGAGTATAATCCTTCAGGAGGAAAATGGATATTCAGTGAAATAGAGGACTTTCAAGCATTCTTGATGAAAAAACTGAGCTGAATAGAAAATTTGAACTTCCAAATACAAGACTCAAGTGGAGCATGGAGAGGTAAACAGGAAGAGAAATCATAAGAGACTTACTAAGGCTGAACTATTTATATTCCTGCATGGGAAGATGATATTTATAACTCATGACACCTTTTGTCAGTATTAGGGTAGTGGAGGGGGAAAATTATATGGATAGATAGATAGATAGATAAATAGATAGATAGATAGATAGATAGATAGATGGATGGATGGAAGGATGGATGGATGGATGGATGGATAGATAGATAGATAGATAGATAGACAGACAGACAGACAGACAGACAGACAGACAGACAGACAGACAGACAGATAGATAGATAGATAGATAGATAGATAGATAGATAGATAGATAGATAGATAGATAGATAGCACAGGGTGAGTTCAAGATGAAGGGAGACATCTGTGAGAATAAAATTAAGGGGTGAGAGGGGATTATACTAGGAGAAGGAGAAAGGGAGAGATAGAATGGGGTGACATTATCTTGCACAAAACAGACAAGAAAGGTTCTTAAAGTGGAGTGGAAACAGGGGAAGGTGAGAGGAATGAGGGAATCTTATCTCATAGGATTTGGCTTAAGGAGGGAATAACATACACACTCAATTGGGTGTGGAAATCTGTCTTACCCTACAGGAAAATAAGGGAGGAAGAGGACAAGAGAGCAGGTGATGATAGAGAGAAGGGCAGATTGAGAAAGGGTAATCAGAAGGAAGTACTTCTGAGGAGGGGCAGGGTCAAAAGAAAGAATAGAATAAATGGGGGGGCAGGATAGGATTAAGGGTAATGGAGTTAGCTTTTCACAACATGTCTACTATGGAAGTGTTCTGCATAACTGCACACGTGTGGCCTGTATTGACTTGTTTGCTTTTTCAATGAGGGTGGGTGAGGTGGGAGGAAGGGAGAAAATTTGGAACCCAAAGTTTTAAAAGCACAGGTTTAAAAAAATTTTTTTCCACATGCAACTGGGAAATAAGAAATATAGAAAATGAGATACAGAAGTCTATCCCGCCCTACAAGAAAATAGAAGGGAAGGGGATAAGAGAAGGGGGGAGAGATAGAAGGGAGGGCCGACTAGGGGAAGGGGTATTCAGAATGCATGCCATCTTGGGGTGGGGGGGGGGGCAAGATGGGGTGAAAATACGGAATTCAAAATCTTGTGGAAGTAAATGTTGAAAAATAAAAATAAATTTATATATTTTAAAAAATAAAATAAAAATAAAAATTCAAAAGAGAAAAAAACATGTCCTTAATACCTCCAGGTAACAACACACACACACACACACACACACACACCACACACACACACACATATTTGCGTTTGAGAGACTCTGTCCTTTGGATGCTTCAAAGAAGTCACATAGGGTCTTGACAACTGGTCTTGTGCAGACGCTGAAATACATTCCTGTCACACTCAAACCCTACTTCTTGAGAATTATTAGGCTTTGCCTCAAAAATTTGAGAGAATAAAAACTGAAGCAACAAGGGTGAACCTTATAGCAGTACCTAACCCCTAGATGGCTCTCAGAGGTGATGCAGTAGGGCACGATAGTATAAGCAAGCAACGGTCAAAGAAAGACAATGAGAAAGGACCATTTCCTAATCATTTTTTTTTCATTTTGAGTCTTGTGATCTATGGCCCAGAAGCACTTAAGACTCTGGGGTAACACACTAGATCTGAAAGTGGGGTCTAAGGGATTTTTTTTCTGCTTTCACGAAAGAAAGAAAGAAAGAAAGAAAGAAGAAAGAAAGAAAGAAAGAAAGAAGAAAGAGCTCATGTATAGTTCATGTCTAGATTTCTCTAAACTGGTAGTAGATCTTAAAACCTTGCATAAGGTCTCAGTGTATGCTATGGGTAAGGGATGTGTGCAGTGTTTATTTCACCCCAAATAAAGATTTTTCGTGTGGAAGTCTCATAAAGCCCATGAATAAGTACAAAATATTAAGCACTTGAATAGGTCATTAGACTCCCCAAGGAAGGCAAGATACTTTGAGGACTCTCCTTTCCACTTGTAACTCAGTTATCTTAGCAAGTCAATGCAATACCAGGTGAAGGGTTGACCTTGGCTCTAGTTCTCCAACTTCAGGGTCCATGTTGCTGGTCCTTCTCCTTGCTATGAGGAAACTTTTCTAAGAAGTCTTTTGCACTGCTGCTCAAACTTAGGAACTCTTGCACTGAGCATTACCCATGAGGTACCCTTTGGAGAAGAGAAGACCATTTTCACTTTATAGCTCTTTTGAACTGTCCCTCAATGTGGTATCATGCATGAGGGAGCCAAAGGAAGGGAATATATGTATAGAGGGACAACTCAAATCTTACTCTGCAAAGTCCCTGAAGCTCTATCATGAAGTAGTAGTTGTAGTAGTAGTAGTAGCAGTAGTAGTAGTAGTAGTAGTAGCAGCAGCAGTGGTGGTAGTAATCATAATCATAATGATAATCATAATGATGATAATAAATTTTATACTCTTTAAGATTGGTAAAATTAGACAATAAGCATTTATTAATTGGCCTGTTTTGCATCAGCCTTTTACATGCACTTTTCTTATTTAATTTCCACACAAGGCTCCCCTTTGGGAGTAACATCTGGGCCAAGAGTTTTGCTCTGTCAGTTTTATTGGGCCTCCTTTTTGCAGGGTGTGCCATTCCACTGAGATCACTGACCCTGTTCTCTACAAGATAAATTGGTCTCCTGATTGTCCATAGTCTCTGCAGCCTCCATTTTCTGGTTAAATAAAAATTGTTAGCTGGGGTACTTTGAGGCTTCATTAGAATAAGAGCCCTTATCATAGTACCAGAGAAAATCATTCCCAAGCATGCTTGTTTAGAGTCTCAGTTCTGAAGCCCAACTTCTGTGACACAAAAAGATCCATTTTAAACATCAGACACTCTCCGCTCAACCTCTTCTATGCAGAGGATTGAGATTCAAGAAATATTGCCCTTGAGTTCTTCCATCAGAATACCTGTCTCCTTATGACTATGTCTCCTTGCTATAAGACACCATATCTATAACGGAAAGGGTGAGAAAATTACTTTCCTTCTTGATACATTCTGCTAGAATCTTTCCTCAGAGCAGATTATCTCAATTTTATTGCCTCAGTATGGGGTCATCTTACATTTTATCTAGATAACAAGAGAACAGCTGACATTCCTAGCCAATCGTTAGAATTTCTCTGTATCTATCAGTTACCTTAATCTGATGTTTAATACAACATAATCTCATGAGATTGTCTGAGGACCTTCTTCAATTTAATCAGCAACTAAAGGTGGCCCAAAATTCTAATTGCTTTTTAGGTTACTTAAGAAAGCTCTGTTATGAGTGTTGCTTATTAAAACTCCTCAAATTGATTAGGGACTTCCCCAGATTAATGCATTTGCATCAGTAACTGGATTTCTGACCTATGCTCAGAAAAGCAAAAAAAAAAAAAAGGCAGAAGAACTGGAATGGGAATTTTCAGGAATTATTCTCTCAGCCTCTTTAACTTCATCTCAAGAAAGCTGCTATTTTATCCTCATGAGTAGGAAAGGAGGAGAAGAATCCTCTTTGCCATTTCCCAGTGTTGGATAAGGAATAAACATTAAGAGCCTACTATGTGCCAATCACTTCCCAATATTATACCATTTGATCCTCACAACAACTCATAGAAGTAGGTGCTATTATCATCCCCATTTTATAGTGGAGGGAAGTGAGGCAAGTAGACATCAAGTGAATTGCACAGGGTCACACAGCTAAAGTGTTTAAAGCCACATATGAACTCAGATCTTCCTGACACTAAGATCAATACTCCATCCATGTGCCACCTAGTGCTTTTGTTGCACTGTAGTCTGGAAATCCAACTGAAAGAAACAGAATGAAAAAAAAAAAAGAGTGAAGATTTCCACACTTCTGAGAGAGGCTACCTCCCTGGCCCCACCCACATTCACTCTAAGTTGCCAATCAGAGTGAAAGTAGCCCGTCATTTGGAATCATGTACTCTGGTGGTACCCCAGGACCAGCTGTGAGGTGCTCCATACATAATTTATAAGAACTTTTGAAAAGTTTAACAACCTATAGCCACTTTCACAGAACATCTGGAGTAATGCAAAGGCTAATCAAGTTTCTGAAAGTCTATTTGTATGGCTTTTTGGGGTCTACACATAATTCAGTCATAGCCCTTCACCCCTTTGAATACTCTCTTCTTTTCAATGGAATGTGCTAAGTGGGAGTCATCCTTTTTCAAGAAGGATCCAATTGATAATCTCATTATGTCGAATTTTTAAAATATTTGTTGAGCAATATATTTCAGGAAACAAATAACATCCTTTTCTGTTTTCAGAATTTTGTTTTTTGTTGTTGTAGCGATTATGTTTAGCTAGGTTTGGACTCTACCATTTCCATGCCGTTAGAGGTGTTGCCATGAAGTAGCATGGTTCAATGAATGGTCAAACACCTCAAATTCAGGAAAGCCCCACTGTAAGCAACTGTAAGATTGTAAAGGCTATAATGATTATTAATCTGTGTTGGCAGAGAAGTTTCCTCATCAGCTTTCCTAACCAGTGAAACCACTGATTCCCTCCCCCACCACACACACACTGAAAGAGCAATCTTTTTATTTGAGGGCTTACCTCACAAACATGAGATGGATGAAAAATAATCTGCCTCCATAGATGATTGATTCTATCTTCTAAGCCTTCTGAGAGACTTATAGTAGCATACAAATTATTTAAGATGAAATGATTTTGATATGGCTCATTTTTTGATAAAAATGGTCACACATGTGTGCTTCTACTGACACTAACACAAATCAGAACACACGACCTTGACCAGATGAAAATGGACTTTTTGACCTATTAGTTTTCTGATAGTTGATGCTATATTTCATCCTACACATGAGTTTTATTGTTCTCTTTGCGTTATTTTTAATTCTGTTTTTTAAAATGATAGGTATTCTAAAGAAACATGATAAGATTGTAGCTTTTAAAGAGCACACTTCAATGACTATTAGAGATATGGCCGTGGCTATTATTGGGAAGTCAAGTATTTCAAGCATCATTCAAGCCTACTATGAAAAAAGATTAGTAGCACTGAAAGGCAAAGGAAATTATGGTCAAAAACTAAAACAACATCAAGAACAGAAAAACTAGTGTTATACATAGCCTCCATTAACACTCTGAAAATAAAGCAGAACCTAGAGGACTTTGTACACAACAGCTGCCACGTTATGCAATGACTAAGAATGTTAAACTGAACCCTTCTTGTCATTACAAGAACTCAAGACATCTCCAGAGGCCTCAGGAAGGAAAATGCTGTCCACATCCAAAGAAAGAACTATGGAAGTCGAATCACTCTCACTTATTTTTACCTTCTGTGAGTTTTGCTTCATCTTTCTGATGGTTCCTTCTATTGGTTTTCATTTTTACTTACAACTTCACTAATGTGAAAATATGTTTAATGGGTATGTAAATGTAAAGCCTATATCAGATTGTGTGCCGTCTTGGGAGGGTGGGGGGAAGGAAGAGAAAAATTTTCAACTCAAAAAGAATATGGAAAAAAAGAAAAAAAAAGGAAAACAATGAACTTAGCTAGGGGGTAGTTAGGTGGCAGCTAGTGACAGTGGATAGCACCAGCCCTGGAGTCAGGAGACTTGAGTTCAAATCCAACCTCAGACACATCACTAGCTGTGTGACTGTCGCTTGACCCCATTGTCTCACCAAAAAAAAAAAGAAAAAAGAGAAAGAAAGAAGCTAATCTGTGAACATAACATATCCCTTTTCCCTCCTCAGAGACTGAGGTGGTATAAGGACAGTAGAGATGGCAAACCCATGTGTTAGGGAATAAATTAGTATTTATTAATATGCTTTGAAGTAAATAATGCTTTGTAAAGATAATGTGACTGTTATCGACTAAATGGAACTGGAGTACAGGGGTTCATCCCTATAATGTGGGAACACAAAGAGGTCATGGATGAAGCCATTTGCAGAGAAAACTACGCACAATCATTCCCCTTAAGAGAACTCCAGAAACCTCAGAGAGAGGTGAAATGTAACACACCTGGCCTTCAGGCAGAGGGGCCAGGATTGTCATTGTATATGTATACAGTGTTGTTTCCTCCGAGAGAATAAAAACTTTTTAAGGATATCCTTAAAAAAAAAGGAAAAAAGAAAAAAAAAAGAAAATAAGCAAAGACTGTCAGAGAGACCTGGAAATTGGAGGGTTTGTTATTAATTCCTCTACAGTTATAAATAGGCTTCTTGAAGTTAAAAAAAATTGTGAGAAAATCAATTGCTGTTTTATTTTTAAGCTGGTAGCAATTGCAATTAAAAATTTTGTCAAAAAAGATGATAAAAAAGACTAGAGTATTAAGTATTTTAAAAGGCAATGTTTACTTATGAAACATACATTTTCATTGAAGGATATAACAAAACCATCGTTAGTAGTCCAGGTGAACCTGTGAGATAGGGTATACTTACCACAGTGTAAACCACACACACACACACACACACACACACACACACACACACACATACATGCTTTTGTTTGTTTTGTTTTTATTTCCAGTGGCCTGGAAGTCTTGTTCCCACTGAGAGTATTGAAAAACTTTGATCATAACAGAAATTACCAGATATAGATGGAATGCAGTACCATGACGTTGCACCATGACACAGCATGAAGTATTTATAATATATAAATATAGAGACAAATAAGTTTTAATGACTTGGGACTGATGCCAAATTGTTTAAAACAAGTGATTGCAGGAAAAAATAGGACATAATGCATATTAAAAACCTTGCAAGGTTATAAAAGAAAAAAATTAAGGTTTCTTGAGTAAGTCAATAAATCAAATAATTTTACTTAGTCTTAGTTAATTTGTGAAATACTGACTTGAATTCAGCTAAAGGGAACAGATTGCACTGTTCCAAATATATGGCTAGCACCACCTCATAAATAATCCGAGGCAGATCTCTTATTCTTACTAAAACACTCTTTCCAGTGTACCAAGTATGCTAGAAACTTCGTCTGTACCTGATTCAGTTCTGATCTTAATGACTTAGAAAGAGTTCAGGAAAAAAAAACTAAAAAGAGAATTAAAGAGTTAAAAGAATGAGAACTTTGAGAGGTTACAACAGGGGTGGGGAACCCTGGAGGCCACAGGCCCTACTGCCTCAAGTGTTCCCCACACCTGGGTTAGAAGACTTAGTTAACCTAGAAGAAAGCAAACTAGGAGGTTATTTATTCTCATTAAAAATGTAAGAGCTTACCATGTTAAAAAACAATAATACAGAGGAAACAGGTGAGGGTGAAGAGCTGGTAATGTTGAAACTTTAATCTCATCTGGATTGAAGAGGAATCAAAGTATACATCTGAAGATGTTTAAAGTCTTCTGAACTTCTAGAGAGGTAAGAAAACTGGGGGATAGGATGGGAGAGGGACTTTTAAAATGCTGCATAGTATAAAATTAGGAGGATGGGGGAGAAAATAAGAGAGGGAATTTTAGAACGGTGGGTAAAATAAGGAATAAGAGGGCAAGGGGAAAATTAGGTAACAGGAACAGGATTAAAGAGAAGGTAAGAAGGAAAATAGTGAGTAAAAATAAGAGGAAGGAAGATTTCACATGTGTAATTGATGTCACATTACTTGCCTTCTCAATGAGTGGGGAAGCGGTCGGAGGGAAGGAGAGAATTCAGAACTTATTTTTTTAATGAATATTCAAATAAATAATAAATTTATTTTTAAAAATAATTTGCTTATACATAGGTCTTTATAGAGAAAGAAGAAGAGTGTGGAACTCTTGTATAATCACTAAAGAATAACATAACATTGAATATGGAGGACAGAAAACACAAACACACCACACACACACACACAAATTAAAATTTGAGTTTATAAACAGCTAACTCTCTTATTTTCTCTTGAATCTTGAACTCATCCAAGAACCAGTATAATCCTTCATAATTAAAATGTTGCACTGGATAAGAAAAGAAGTTATTAATAAATAAGAGATAAAGAGCATTGTGAGATGTAAAATGGATAATTTTGATAGCATTAAATTAAAAAGGTTTTATATAAATAAAACTAATGTAGTCAAGATTAAAAAGAAGGCAGAAAATTGGGGAAGGGAGATTTTTACAGGCAGTTTCTCAGATGAAGGTCTCATATCTCACATATAGATAGAACTGAGTCAAATTCACAAGAATTTGAGTCATTCCTTAATTTACATGAACAGGAAATTTTTGGATGAAGAAATTGAAGCTATATGTATATAGTCATATAAAAATGCTCTAAATTATTATTGATTAAAGAAATGCAAATTAAAACAACTTTAAAAAAAACATCTCACACTCATCAAATTGGCAAAAATGATAGAGGAAAACGACAAATGTTGGAGGAAATGTTGGGACACTGTTGGTGAATTGTAAACTGATCTAACCATTTTGGAGAGCAATCTGAAATTATGCCCAAAGAGTTATAAAACTGTATATACCTTTTGCTCCATCAATACCACTATTAGGCCTGTGTCCTAAGGTGATGAGAGAAAAAGGAAAAGAACCTTTATGTTCTAAAGTATTTATATTCATGGTGGCAAAACAACAAAAACAGCAACAACAACCTGGAAATATACGAAATGCTCATCAATTGGGGAACGGCTAAACAAATTCTGGTATATGATTGTTGTGGAAAACTACAGAGCTGTTAAGAAATGATGAGCAGATTGATTTTAGAAAAATATGGAAATACTTGCTTGAAATAATGAAGAGTGAGTAGAGAGCATTGTATACAGTCAAAGAATATCCTTGAATAACCAAGCTATTCTGGGTATTATAAATATTCAAATCAACTACAAAGGACCTTTGAAGGATGATGCTATCCACTTCCAGAGAAAGAACTAATAAATAGAAGTATGAATTATACAGTTTTATACTCACACGTACACATACAAGTGTATGTGTGTACACCTATACACATAGACATAACATACATGTGTATTTGGCCTTCTCTAGCACAAAGTGGGAAATGAGGGAGACAGTACAGAACCAAGTGTAACAAAATGATGAATAGAACTGAATTTAAAAAATAAAAAAGTGATGCATTGGGCGAGGGTCCCCTGAAAGGAGAAGGTATACTGGGTAGTCCTTCTCTGGATCTGCACAGTCCACATAACTCACAATGCCTAGCTTTGTTCGTCCATTTCATGACTGTCTCTCACTGTTTCTCAGTTATGTTTCTATCTTATAACAGGAACTTCTTGACCTAAGAGACTTGATCTCAGAACTCCTCTGCTGTTTTGCCACTGCCATTCCATTGCTAACAGCTCATTTTCCTGAGGCTAATGGATTGACCAGGAACTATTCAATGTTCTGTCATTGTCATTTCTGGGATCCTAAAGTTCCCAAGGTTCAGAATCAGGGGTAGTGAAGGGAAAGCAGATTATAGATGCTCTTCACCAGGAAATTGAGTACAAGTCTTCATGTATCCTCCATCACTTTGTGTCTGTGTAACCCTGCTCCTGTTCCCTCTGTTTCTTTAGGGCTCTCTGGGAGTTCTTTTAAAGGCTAAGAGGCTATTTCTAGTCATCCTTATCCCAGATGGTTCCAGAAGAGAAAGTGAGACTGGTGTTCTTGAAGAGCCCTCCCTCACTTAAATCCAATTCACTTGCAAGTGATGGCATCACCTTCCTGATGTTATGATCTTCTTTGAGAATGAAGGATAAACAGCAACAATAAAGGCTAAGAACAACTAGAGATTCTGAGGTCCCTGGGAGGTATGACTAAACGAAGATGAGAGAGTATAATGAGGAATGAAGGAAAAACAAAGATAAACTTGCCCTACTTCACAACTAAGAGCAATGTGGTTTAAGAAAGACATTGTAGTGTAATAATAATCAGGCAGTAAAATAAGGTAATTTAGTGTTGGCTTTGGAATCAGGTGGATCGGAGTTCAATTCCTACTTCAGATACGTAATAGTTGTGTGACTACATTATCTTTCATCCCAAACCTTCCCCTCTTCCAACTTCCTTATTACCATGAAGGGCAATGCCATCCACACTGACTACTTTCTCACAGTCATTCAACATATCCAATTTATCACCAAGTCTTGTCATTTCTATCTTCACAAAATCTCTCATATACATCCCCTTCTCTCCAGTTACTTGGTCATCACACTGTACAGTCTCTCATCACCTTGGCCTAAACTCTTTCCATAGGCATCTGGTTAGGCCCCCTGCCTCAGTTCTCTGTCCATTCCAGTTTGCCTTATACCCAGCTGATAATGTGATTTTCTTAAAACTCAATCTGAAGATGTCCTGCTACTATTCAATAGTCTCTAGCTGTTCCTCATTACCTCTAGTATTAAATATAAGAAATTCTGTTTGGCATTTAAAGTCCTTCATTACTGGATCCTTTTTTTTAACCATCCCAGTCTTCTTATACTAATTTACCTCCACATATTCTATAATCTAATGACACTGATCTTTTAGCTGTTTCTCTCACATGATATGTTCTGCCTTTTCACTATATGTCCTTGGTGCTTGAAATACTCTCCCTCCTCACCTCTGCTTCCTGGGATCCCTAGTTTCCTCCAAGATTCAGCCCAACCCCTAACTTCTGCTGGAGGACTTTCCCAATCCTATCATCTGCTCTTTGCTAGAGCCTTCCTTCATTTTTTTTCTTATCTCTTATTCATTCATTCATTCATTCATTCATTCATTCATTCATTCATTCATTCATTTATTTAGTTGCTTACTTTATTTATTTATTTCTATTTTATTCTTATTTTCTTATTCTTTATTTTCCCCAATTACATATAAAAATAATTTTAACATTTTTTTCAAATTTTAAGTTCCAAATTCTCTCCCTTTCTTCTCCCCCCAGCACTGAGAAGGCAAGCAATTTGACATAGGTTATTCATGTTTCATCATGCAAAACACATTTCCACGTAAGTCACTCTATGAAAGAAAACACAGACATAAAAAAAAAACAAGAAAAATAAAGAAAGTAAAGAAAAAGTGTCTTTCATCTGCATTCAGGCTCTACCAGTTCTTTCTCTGGAGATGGACAACACCTTTCATCATAAGTCCTACAGAATTGTCTTGGATCATTGTATTGCTGAGAATAGCTAATTTATTCTTTGTAGTAGATCATCAGAGTCTTCCTTCTGATATGATCTTCCATAGCCTCTGTATGTATCTTATTTGTCCATGGTTGTTTGCATGTTGTCTCCCCCATTAGACCAAACTCTTTATGAGTAGGATACATATATTGTCCTTCTTTGAATCCTTAATGTTTTAGCACAATGCCTAGCACAAAGTAAGCATTTAATGAATGATTGTTGACTGACACATCTTGCCTTCAGATTTGCAAAATACTTTACATATGCATTGTCCTTAGCTTTTAAGCTACTAAGCTTAAAACTGCAAGTGAGACTTTTGAGCCACTCTGCATTATCTCATGTCAGCCTCTTACAAAGTCCATTTTTTATTATCCTGAACTTATAGATAAGAAAACTGAGGCTTAGGTTAGGTGATTCAGCCATGGTCATGCAGATAGTAACTTAGGCAGCATTCCAGCCCATGTATTCCTATCTGCAAATCCATAAACTCTGTCCATGATTCTCATGGCAGAAAGAGCATTGGCGTAGGAATCAAAATATTGGTATATAAAACCTGGTTCTATCTATTACTAGCTGTGTGACCTTAGAGCATTTAGCTCTTTTGGCATCAATTTCCTCATTTGTAGGATGAAAGTAAAAGTTGTTATACAACTTTACCCGCACGACTGTTGAAAGGAAGGTCTTCCCCTGTGAATTTGCCAGTCCCATAGCCCAAGCCAAATGTCACAAAATCAGCATCCATCACTGACGTGGAATTTAGAGGTAAGGTGTGAAAATTCCTCTTCTAGATGACTTTAATAACAGATTGGACTCTCATCCAACTGAGAAAGTCCTACAGGAGGTCAAGGGTTATATTAAATAAGTGT